>NC_137947.1:12685815-12940815 GCF_963969265.1 Rhamphochromis sp. 'chilingali' | reverse complement strand
CTGGACTGTAGTAACTTGTTCACCTGGTTTGTGATTGTAAGAAGTTCACACCACACGATGGAGCAAATCAAAAATCGAAATGAGGCTACTTCCTCAGCAAGCACTTGAGCCTCCACCTTTGCGACTGCATCACTTACAGCTTCTCTGGCCTCCAGGAGAGCATCCCTCACTTCTTTTGTCTGACTCCGGACAGCAGTTACACTTTGAAGCCTGCTTTCCCATCTAACGTCACTCCAAGATTTAAGTGTCAATTTCACATGTTTTGTTAAAATGGCCCATCGCTGGGTGGCACTGGAAAAGAAATTGAACAACTTCTGCAAATACCCAAAGTAGCCAGTTGCATCTGGAGAGGACTTGGCAGCATCAGCTATGACCAGATTCATCGTGTGAGCTCCACAAGGCACAAACAATGCTCTCGGGTTTAATTGTAGCAGTCTGGCCTGAACACCTTGCTTCTTCCCCTTCATGTTGGCCCCATTGTCATAGGCCTGTCCTCGACAGTTTTCAAATGGAATGCCACGCTCCTTCAACTTGTCAAGGACAACATTGGACAGGTTAAGGCCAGTTGTTTGCTCCACATTTATATAGCCAAGAAAGTATTCTTTAATATCTGGTTGTGCTTGGAAACAAACAATGCGTACTATGACTGACATTTGTTCAGTGTGACTCACATCTGGAGTACAGTCAAGAATGATGGAGAAGTATTTTGCCAACTGGATTTGCTTCACAATGGCGCGGAATGTTTCTGAAGAGATAATCTGAATTAGTTCGTTCTGTGTCTCAGGGCTGAGGTAATGTGTGTGGGAACCTTCATCTTTTATGTTGGCCAAGTGATTTGCCATTACAAGGTCATATGTTGCCATAAGCTCTACTTCCTTCAAGAAGTTGCCATTGTCCGGCTCATAAAGACAGTCAGAAGAGCCCCTAAAAGACAAATTTCTGGAAGCCAGTGAGAGAGTTATTGAGAGTAATCGTTTGAGAATCTCTCGCCACTTTTTCCTTTCTGCCTCTAGTAAGGTCAACTCCTGTTGATCTATTGCCATGCTTTTCTTTAGCCGTGTGTCCAGTTCTCTCCACTTAAGCATGCACTGTATGTGGTCTTGGCTACACTCATGACCCCTCAAACGGATGTTGATGTTCGACCAGTCACTGAAGCCCTCTGTACTCAGCTTTATATCCTTCACACTGAAAAGCTTACATGCAAAGCAGAACACAGCATTGTTCTGCGGTGAGTACACTAACCAGCTCCGGTGAACCTTTTCTCCATTGGGAAGAATTTTGAACTTAAGGCTAGTGTGAAATGCTCTTCCATCAGGCCCCTTTGGAAAATTAAAATCAGAGCTGACATTAAAAGGACCTCTCCGCACAATTTCAACACGATCAGCATCTACAATGTGAGCTGGCCAAAGAGCAGGATCGGTTGAAGGGGGCACACATGTCTCCACAGTGTCACTTTCTGATAGTCTCTCAGTGACAGGACTCTCAGTGGTACTTGTGTATGGAACTGTACCTGAACTGGTGGTTGATGGTTCTTGTTCTTCTTGGCTAGGGATTGTTGCAGGGTCTACAATGGCTGGTGGTTGATGTCCAGGGATGGCACTACTACTGGATGGTTCATCCTGTCCTTGAGATCCTCCTTGAACATATTTAAGCATTGACCCTGCATACAAGAGAAAATATTCAGGGATTTTACAGAAATACAATTTTGAATCTACAGTAGGCCTACGAAAGATTGCATTATAAGACTAATAAATTAAGTAAGTCACTGGTACATTTAAAAATTACTAACTATATTTTACATGTATAGATTTTCATAATGGCAAATGGCAATATAAACATGCTGTACATAATTTGATATAAATGCGCAAGTAGGAAATCTATATTACTGGAAGATATAGGTTTCATATTACAGTTTCACCAACAGATGTCGCCCTTGATCTATGAACCTAAAGAAAGACGAGAACTATTTATGTGTTCAGACGTCAATGGCATAAATAAGATATGCGTCTTTATAGATATCCTGAAATGCAGCAACATACAAAGTAATCTTGTCTAATCTGATAATAATACTTGACTGCATCACTGACCTATCCCAAAGTTAAGGTTAATCAGTAGCATGCATGACGTTAGCCAGCTAGCAACCTGAGGAGGGAAATGCTAGTCTCACGAATCACGATAACGTTAGCAATCGTGACTCACGATTGCTAACGTTATCTGAAAACCGTCAATTGAGTGACCATGATGAGTTGCTTTTAGTAGTCCATTCTATATTCATATCCACAACGTAAACAAACTACCCAACATCAATCATTTGCAACATTTGTTAACACAGTATGAACACTGCTAACAGGAGCTATCACAGAGTTGATGGACATGAGCGTGCAAGCAAGGGCTACAATAATGAACTTTTTTTATTATTATTATTTAAACATTGCCTTACCGGCAAGCGACGCCTGAGTTTCATCACGCTTCCTCTTCTTCTTTCTTTTCTCCGCTCCCGACTCCTGTTGCCGTTTCGAGGCCATGTTCAAACAGGTGTTTACCAATTATAGAACAGACCACTGGGAGTGGGGGGGCACCAGGAGGAGACTGGAGACAGGGCACAAAGCAGATTCACCCCTTTTCTCGGGAAAATTGTTTTATGTTGCTTTTGTATTGTTTAACCATATTAATGCATATGATATTTATAGTATTAATATGGTTTACTTTTTTTTTTTACGACCCTGATTTTTTTGGTGCCCTACCAGCCATTTGGTGCCCTACGCAGTGTGCGTTATGTGCGTTTGCGGAGCTACGGCACTGAGCAGGGCCCTGAGGTTATGTGATCAGGGCTTGCTGGCTGTGAACCAAAGGAGACAGAGCTTTTGTAACAGTGGCCCCCAGACTCAGAAACACTCACCCACTGAACCTTAGAACTGTGGACTTGGTGGTCTCTTTTAAAAAGCAGATAAAAACTCATCTTTTTTACCTTGTTCCGATTACCTTTTTAAAAAATGTTTTTTGCTTTTTGGTTGTGAAGCACAAGTGTGTTATATAAATAACATTTTACTTAGTTACTTTAGATTGATTTGCTGAAGGGACACAAGTGCTTAAACACAAGTCTACTTTGAGTTGCCCAAAAAGTAGCTATAAACTGATAATAATAATAATAATAATAATAATAATAATAATAATAATAATAATAATAATAATACTGATGAAAAAATAAGGACCCACACAACATGAGATGAAAGCCAAAGCACATGTTTGTATTGGAGTGTGCTTGCGTGTAAGTGGATATGAGAGAACCGGACACCATCAAGCAGTCAGTAGAAACAGTAAGTGACTGCAGGAAAGTGTATAAAGAGAGAAAGAGGATGTGTGGTGAGTGTTAAAGGTGTTACATACAACATTCAGAAGCCTTGAATGTCACAGTGGATCACCTGCATGTCAAAGCATGACAAAACACCTTTCCTTTGTGTTTCATTTACAAGGTGAAAACAAGAAAAGGAAAAAAAGTCTAGTCACAACCATTAGCCTGATCCTACTATGTAAAATGCATTAAATGGCCAGGAGAAGCTAGAGTAAGATGACACATCTTTGTCTTGACAGTATTTGCTATTGTTTTGATACTCTCCTCTGTTGTGTTTCACCATTATGTGTGGTCTGCTTGTATGTGTCTGCTTCACGAAGCAGAGGAAATGTACACAGTGAAACTGAGCAAAGAGCAAACCAGCAGTTGACATGCTCAAACTAAATGAAACAAGTGCATATACCAGATTTCTTGAACAACATAAGCACTGACTGTGATACTCTGCTAATGCAACATTATTCCATTACAGTTAGGTGACAAAGAAAATGCACCTGTAACATAGGTTGTATGTTACAGGTGGGGAGCCATCTAGCCTACTCTACTCCCCCCAAGACCAGCCAACCTGTGGACCACGTTGAAGCACCGGGTGAATCAGGCGTTGGTATCTTTCATGTGGTGGAGTCACTGCACTGGGGCATGATCTGAACAATGGGTGAATGGGCGTCCCAGGAGATAATTATGAAGAAAGTCAACTTCCCACTGGATTGCCAGGCACTCTTTTTTTTTACAGTGCTGTACCTGGTTTAATGCTCCAACAGTTTCTTGATGATATACACCAGTTAAGGGGATTGACCCCCCCTTTACCGCTGAGACAAAACAGCCCCCTGCACCTCTGCTTGAAGCATCAGCCTGCACGATAAAAGTGAGTGAAAAGTCATGAGTGTGGAGCTACACAAAACTATAGGGCTACACAAAGCGTTGTGTGACTTTTCTATTGCATAGAAAGGCATAGCACCCAATTCCATCAGCCAGGGATGAGTCTCAAAATGCTGCTCTATGACTTGGGCAGGGGCAAGAATATATCTGCAAAACACTGTTGCACTGCACCAACATCTGCTCTCTGGGCTGGAGTGAGGTAGCCATCACAGTGGCGTGAGGATGAAATGGGTGAATGGGCACGTCAGGCCGTAACCCATCTCAATCCTTAACCAGGCTGACCAGAGAAGCAGATTCAGCCTCCCTCTAGGCTTTTAAGAAGATGAGGTGATATCTTTGTTGCTCCAACTCTGTCCCACTGCACCATTTCATAGTCAACACTTGCTGTGTGACCACCAGAGATGGGCAGTAACGCGTTACTTGTAACGCGTTACTGTAATCTGATTACTTTTTTCAAGTAATGAGTAAAGTAAGGGATTACTATTGCAAAAACGGTAATTAGATTACCGTTACTTTCCCGTAGGAACGCTGTGTTACTGCGTTACTAAAACCGTGATTTTTTTGCGAGAATGTCTCACGACAGTGACGTAAGCGAGTGCGCCGTTAGTGACAACAGCTGTGTGCAGATCAACAATGGATCACATATCGATTGTGGGAGAGAGTATGAGCGTGCAGCGTGGAAGTACTGACCTTACTTTGAGTTTGATTCCATAAAAAGTGACAAAAACATTAGCGTCCATCGTGCGTGGGAAGAAAACTTATTTTTACAGCGAAAAAAACCCCTAAACTTCCAAGCAAGCACCGAGTGCGCAACGACGTAATGGGAAACTCACACAGACACTATCCTTCCACTGACCGCTGCACACCTGCACCAGGGTAAACCTCCGCCTACCCCAGTCCTGCTTTACAGGTGAAAATAGAGCAACAGGACCGCTGAGTCTTTGACTTTATTCATGTTCTGCTGTGTTTTACTTGCATCTATTTGAAAGAGTGAGTGTAAACACAAAAAATATTTTATTTTATGTGCTGGAATGTGCAGAAAATAGGTTTAAATGTTAAACTCATTTATTCAACTCAGAGAATGTTGCATATAATTCAATTTTTGCTTGATGCATAAAGTTAAAAGATTAAAACTGATAAAACAAGTTTAAAAAAGAGACTTTTCCATTTGATTACATTTTGTATGATGGATTATGTAGAAAAAGTAGAATTGGACTGAAAGATATCGCTTTATCACCTGTTCAGGTTGTAAATCGTGTTTTTAAAAAGTAACTAAGTAATTAATTACTTTTGAAAATAAGTAATCAGTAAAGTAACGGGATTACTTTTTGGGGACGTAATCAGTAATTAGTTACTGATTACTTTTTTCAAGTAACTTGACCAACACTGGTGACCACCAAGGGTCTTTGCCACTTGGCGAGTAATTGAGCTGGATGAAAGGAGCGGTGAAATTTGCTTGAGTGTAGCCCCTACAGGTCCTGCTAACATTCCTGGGCCTGTAGCAAATTCTGGACCAGCTTTGTTCTCAGGTCCAGAATGCACTGGATTTTATTCTTACCTGGGCTTGGACCTTCCTGCCAATTGTCTTTCATTAGTTCCAACAGCCCCCCTACAGCTTTCTGCTGAACCGCAACTCAGAGAGTGAAACTCCTGTTGAAGTCTAGGGCACCTCTTGCACTGCAAACATAGAGGGTCCAGCCAGCAATCCCAAATGCTTCATCCTCATGAACCATGGACTTTCAAGTCTTCAGCTCAGCAGCTCCACCCACCTATCAGTCTAGACGGTGGCTCAAACAGATTTAATGCCCAGCAATTCATACGATTCTTTTAGTGTGCAAAATATGGATGAGGTTCCCTGGTCATACAGTATCTCTTTTGGAATGCCGACTCAGGAGATGACCTAAAACGGCACTTGCGCAGTACTTGTTGCACAGCGCCATTGCCTCGAGATATCAAGTTGCATAGATCATCAGAAGTAATACAAAGCAATATCCCCATGAACTCTGGTTAAATGGCCCAATGAAGTCCATGTCAATGTGTTGAAATGGGACCACCATCAGTGGTAACACAACAGTGCTCTTGGAATGGCTGGCTGCTCACCAGCTGACATTCTGGGCAGGATATGCACAACTGGCACACATCCTACTAGATGCACTGCATCACCACTCTCCTACAACTGAAACAGACCACACTCTGTCACAACATGCTTTTTCAAGTCTAGGGCTTCATGCCCTTATTAGGTCATAAATACAACCTTATAAATACTACAAGTAACACATGACATATTACACTGTCATTATTTGGTTAGGGATTAACACCCTCTCCAAACAAACTGTATGAGTATGAAAAATTAAATGCACCACTAATGCTTGAATAGGAATTAAGATTGTAAATAATGTTAAAGTTAATGACAGTACAGTTAGAAAAAAAAAACTAAACAAGAATATCTTGTTTGGAAGGAAAAAAGGGAAAAGCCTATTATCTCTGAAAAGCACTTAGGTTTGGTAAGTTTATTCTGAACAAACCACAACACTTCTTGAACACTGTCCCTGGACAGATAAGAGAAAAATTGAGATATTGGGGCATAATACACAGGAACTTTGTTTGGTGGAAAGCAAACACAGCATGTCCGCATAAACACCTCATACCAACTGTCAAACATAGTGGCGGGAGGGTGAAAACAAAACCAGGAGACTGATTCTTCAGAAAGGAAAGAACTGTTACAGATAAGACGATGGAGAAGAAGAATTGTTTAAACTAGAGGACCTCGAGTCTGCTGACAAAAACTGAACAACTATTGTTTTGCTGCACTAGTCTCAACTGGATTTCTTTTCACCATTACATTCCTGACAAGATGCACTTGAAGATTTCACAAACATTTTTACTTATACTTGAGAAAAAAAAGGAATATCTAACTTCAAACTAATCCCACGAATTTCCTATCAAGCAAATTGCATGCAATAAATAATCGAAAACCTACGTTATATAACCCAATATCATGGTGGTGAAGGCCATAATGCGATTCACATGATTTCTTTGACTCCTTTGCTTTTTTCTCCTAGGCTTAACTTGCCGTGCATTCCCAGAGCTTCCATATACAACCAAATCATCCATACACGGCCCACTCCTTTCCTGAACTTACAAAAAACACATTGTACCTCCATATATTGTGAAATTGATCAAATTCAGTGATTATCACCTGTAGAGGATTAAAGATCCTTCAATGTTCGGATTCCTAAAAGAGTTAAGTAACAAGATGTGTAAAAATGACCTTCAAGACTTTATGAAACTGCTGTCAAGAAAGAGCGATTTGTACCGCATCATAGCAAAGACACATACTTTTTTTTTTTACTCTTTTGGGTTAAGGGTTTATGCTGGAAGATTTGTAAGAACTGATGTGTGACATGGCTTTTAATAGATTTAGCTCCACATAATTCAGCAAAGCTGTGCAAAGACACCATTTCTTTTTTGAGAACTTGAATGGTGCCAAGTTTGACTTCTTTCCCATTTTACTTCACAGCTGGTACAACAGAGAATGCTTATTTTTCTCAGTGGAATGTAGTTGACTCATGTAATGCACAAAGATGCCATCAAAGCCTGTTTGGTTGGGATTCAAAGGGATAGACAGACCCCCCATGGGAAGCGAAGTCATATGGGAGAAAAGTTAGGCAGCGCCTTTGAAGCCTGAGCAAATGAGGCGCTTTTGCTCATCTGGGGAGTGGAAGAGGGAATCGGCAAGAGGATGCCTGTGATGCAGACAGACATACCTGAAGATGGATCATTTTATAGCAAGGACAAGTGCCATGTCACTTTAACAGCTTCTAGATCCAACAACTCCTGTAGACTCTGAGGTGCAGAGGTGAAGTGAATTGTGCAGCCGCAGTAGTTTGAGTGAATAGTTTCATGTTCTTTCAAGCAACATTAAATCAAGAACAAGCGAAACAGAAAGCAAAACGGTGCAAGCGGTGAAATATATCTATATTGCTGTACAGATTTTCTGATTTGACAATCTCTAACATTTCTTTTTAAAATCCCCATTCCAATGTAAAACTGGAAATGTTACCCATTGGTTGTAATGTATTACTATGGCATTCCACATACAATATTTTTCTTTGGGGCTGTCTAGGGCTGTGGTGTAAATTGGCACTTTGAACACCAGGGTGCATGGTAGAAAGCTGCATCTTCACAATAAAAATATGCTGGCCAGACAGCAAGCAGCTTTAGTGTTAATATAATGCCGCCGTGTGGGGATTTATCACCCTAATTAACTAATTTAATTCTTATCCCTACTTTTATTTTTTCATGTCTGTTTAAGTGCTATTTATGACACTATGTTTGCACTGAAGCACCGCAGCAATTTCCTAATGTTGTAAACCTGCTCAACATTTGGCAATAAACCCCTTTCTGATTCTGATTCTGATTCTAATTGACTGACATTTAGACTTTTTTGTCACTGTTGAATTAAACCGCCTCTCTTCGTCATCTCATTACATTTTCACACAGACTGACATTTGTTTGACACCTTGTACATTTTGCACTTGGCAACTCTACTGTGATGTCAGTATGAAGAGTTCACACAGGTACTAAATTACTTACAGTTTTATAAAAGAAGCTGTGTTAGAGCTGCACATGACCTTTTAATATTCGGTTCTAACATAAAAGCTCATTTTGTGGCAGGAAGTCAAAACTTACACAAAGAAAGGTTCACTCTGATTAGGACTGTGAAATATTCAGACATACACAAAAAATGACACATTTCTGAAGCTGGTGAAAACAGATGTGGAACACAGCTCACCTGTTAATTAATCCGAGGCATATTGAAGCCTGGCTTTTCTAGAAAGTCTTTTGATCTGAGTTTGATTCATAATGAGACCACTAATCTCGGGTTGCAAAGAATCGTAATATAGAATAATTAGTGACTTCAACAGAAAACATCACTTTACAAATTTACAAAACCATTTCAAATTCATAACAATATTTAGGCTTATGTCAACTAAATATTCAATTTACAGCAAAAACACTTTGTGTTCCCCACTCTTATTTTCGTGGATCTTTTCCAGTGGGACAAATTATCACTTCTTTTTTGTTGAGGGTATAAACTGCGAGATTTATAAGAACTGTTCAGCTCTATTCTATTTATACAGAGCTAAATCACAACAACAGTCGCTTCAAAGCACTTTTGTGTCTTGCATGGGTTTTACCACATTTACCTGCATACATTTCAGCAAAACTGTACCAAGATATGGATCTTCTCTAATGGGGTAAATTAGGACTTTCTCATATTACTCTGCTCGATGAGTTGTCTCTTTCCTTACACCAAATGTCACACGGCTGACATTTGGTGTAATTAATTCCAGTTGAGTTTTCTATTTCTGACCAAGCTGTGTCGAACGAAAGCAGGATGGTGCCATTTTATCACCTCTCACTAGCACCTCCTGTTTGAAAGGCAGAGCAGTAGGTTGGCAAACAACACTAAACTCTTTATGAGGGGCAATCTACAAAACTCAACCAAGGCTATGTTTGCATCTAGAAATGAGCTTTCATTTGAGACAATAAAGCCATTATAAAGATTATTTTCATTGGTGCTCATCGGAGGTAGACACTGCTGGGGCTATAAACCCAGTGTATGCCATAACCAATCCTTTAAGCCAGCGGTCCCCAACCTTTTTTGCGCCACGGACCGGTTTATGCCCGACAATATTTTCACAGACCGGCCTTTAAGGTGTCGCGGATAAATACAACAAAATAAAACTAGTACCAGTACCAAAAAAAAAAAAGAAGATTTATTCATAACACACATGAAAAGACCCAGGAAAACCGAGTTAACGATAAAAACGATAACTAAATAACGCTGAAAACCGATAAAAACCCTGAAAACCATACATTTCACACCTGAGCCTCAACTCTCGCGGCCCGGTACCAAACGACTCAGGGACCGGTACCGGTCCGAGGCCCGGGGGTTGGGAACCGCTGCTTTAAGTCGTCACTGGCTAAAATAGCAGTTCGCAAATTCATCACGTAAACACTGGTTTTTAACACAAAGAGACAAGGAATACCCCCCAAAAGATTTATGGATATATAACCACAGGTGTTGGCAGTTAAGCTGCACCTGAAATAACTTGACTGAAACAAAAGGCTCAAATAATCAGATTACTAGTTAACAATTGAATGACAATGCCCGAGTTTCATGAAGCAAACCTATTGCTTAAATGAGCTTAAACCATGTTGTGATTACCCCAAATAAGCAAATAAATTAATAATAAATAAAGCAAAGGCAGAAATAAAGGACACAGGAGAAAGAGAGATGGAGGGCACCGGAAGAACATCAAGCTATCTAGAGTGGCTGAGCTGTAATTTACTTGAGAGACGACAAGCAGAAGTCCCAGACTGATAGCTTCTGGTTATGAGGGGGGTGGAACATCAGTTATCTGGTGGCTAAGTGACAGAGCGTGTTGATTGTACACAACACAGCCACAACTCTTCAAAGAGGAACGCCAGGTCTTAAATCAAAGAAAATCCCTGTCGTTTTTCTTTTGCCCTCCTTGGCAATCTATTTCTCTTTAATATTTCTTCACACACATACACTCCACCCCTGTATGTTGGCTTGTTTCACACTTTACAAATGATGAGACAAGAACTTTGGCCAGCTTTACTGCACGATGCATTTTTAAACTCCACATGAAATATGTACGATAAGACTGTCTACAACTCACGCCAGACTCAAGCTGCAGAATAATGACAGCGTTGTAAGCCGCATGAGCAAATAGGTAATGTGCACTTATTACAATTTAGTGTACGCTTTTTTCACATGACTACATTAACTTTCAGTCCTCCAGAAACGAGACTTTGAAAGACTTTTTTTGAATAAGCACTCACGAGTAAGCCACGATATCAAACAAAAGCCAGTGTTAACCCAACAGCTACATAGCAGCAGGCAGCAGCTCCCACAGCTGAAGGCTTGAATTGGGTTGTCAGTACAGACTTGAAGGAGCAGCAGAAGGCCTCAAGCAGCAATTATCAGACTGGCAGCTGCTGATAACTGCCACCAAACAAAACAGGACCGTGAAATATTACCCCTCTACCGTCAGCCCCCCCACACCATTTTCACATCGTCCAGTGCACAAAACCTTTGCTTCCACTCCTGGAGCAGACCGAGTAAATGTGCTCTCCCAGGCTTCCCTTTGATGTGACATCAACCTGCTTAAGCTCTGTCTTAATCCAAAATGTTGACAACAAAGTCCAGACATGTGAAGAACAAACGCTACCTTTTACAGTTGGTTTTAAAACCACGTCCAGCAAAGATTTAGACAGCTTTATGTAATTTAAAATGCCACAACAGTAGCAAAAAGGTGAGCTGTTCCAATACCATGCAGTGACACTTAATCATAAGCTCAATCATGAAAAAAACTTTTTTTAATTAAAAAAAATTATAAGCAATAACAAAGATCTAGAGACAGAAAGTCAGCATTTTGTTTTTGAGCGATCAAAACTAATACAGTCCTCATATTTTATGAAAGCAAAATAATGTGGATGGCACTGTGAATACTTAGGTGCTTTAGTTTAGAGATGAGATTATTATATACAAGTAAGTTAGATTTTAACGGTCTGTTGCTCATGGTGCTTGCACAATACTGCATGGGTACAGCTGAAACACACATCCACAATGCTGTAAAGCTGCCTAACCAATTCATTGCAAAATGCTAATACCTATAAAGATTAGTCATTTTTTAAATCAATATGAGTCAATTTTGAAAAATGAACTTTGCCAATATCTTCAAATCAGAAATGTTCACCTACTTCAAATTGCCCAATGTTCAGAACAAAAAAAGAGAGCATCATGCAGTAGAGCTGGCCAAAGTTTTTGTCTCATCATTTGTAAAGTGTGAAACAAGCCAACATACAGGGGTGGAGTGTATGCGTGTGAAGAAATATTAAGGAGAAATAGATTGCCAAGGAGGGCAAAAGAAAAACGACAGGGATTTTCTTTGATTTAAGACCTGGCGTTCCAAAGTGTTAGGCTAGTGTTAATTCCAGTGACGGGAACTCTTAATGCTTCAGCATACCAAGACTTTTCATGCTCCCAACTTTGTTCGACCAGTTTGGGGATGGTCCCTTCCCATTCCAACCTGACTGCACATCAGTGCACAAAGCAAGGTCCATAAAGACAACGGTGAGCGAGTTTGGTCGCCTGCACAGACTCCTGACCTCAACCCAGAAGAATACCTTTGGGATTAAAATTAGAGTGGAGACTGCAAGTGAGGTCTTCTTGTTCAGCATCGGTGTCTGACCTCACAATTGCACTTCTGGAAAAATGGTAAACAAACATAAACACACTCCTAAACCTTGTGCACAGCCTTTCCAGAATAGTCGAAGCTGTTGTAGCTGCAAAAGATGGGCTGTGTCACAAGTTCGAAAATGTTGAGCAATGAAACAAACCAACAGAGGCCCAGGAGAGTGCAATCAAACAATGAGTTTATTAAAACACACGCAGGAGAAGAAGTATGCCACATCACGTCAGCACACGTCTCCTGCTAAGAATACACTTGAAAATGATTTTATAACATCAGGGTTAACGCCCCTTCTTGCGTCGATTACAGATCAAATACATCGATTACAGTAAAAGGTACAAAAACAGACACAGAAGTTTCTCTTTCTATAACACCTTCCATACATGGCAATAAATTTCAAGCCTAGATGGTCTCTAAGGGCTGGTCCTTTTCTTAACTGGTCTTCTGTCATCTGTTACTAAGTAAACTGAAATGCAGTTAGAATTTCGGGCCTTTGGCCTGGCAGGCTTCTGGATTATATGTGTGTTGTAAGCGTGTATGCTGTCTATCCTTCTCTGCTCCAAGTCACCTACACAATAGATTGAGAAGACATAGTGCTTCACAAAGCTTAAAACCTTCTTTAATAGACTGAGCATCAACACTGAATGAGCACAAACATGCAATGTGTATAAAATAATCATAGCTGCACCTGTAATAAAAAGGTTAACATGGTGGCAATAGCTTTAACAAACATCTTTAATGCAATATCAAGGCTGTAGGATATATTATTAATGCAATGTTAATAATGCAGGTTATATTCTAGCAGTAAAATAATTTCTGTATCTCCACAGCTGACATTATATTAAACCCTGTGGATTAAGAATGAGATGTCAGTCAAGTGAAGGCAGACGAGCAAACAGATTCAGCTTTTTTTTCCCTATTCAAACTAATATTTCTGTTGCTACTGTTGCACCCAAAACGTCTTCCTATTTTGTACTCTTTAATCCAGCGGTCCCCAACCCCCGGGCCTCGGACCGGTACTGGTCTGTGAGTCGTTTGGTACCGGGCCGCGAGAGTTGAGGCTCAGGTGTGAAATGTATGGTTTTCAGGGTTTTTATCGGTTTTCAGCGTTATTTTGTTATCATTTTGATCGTTAACTCGGTTTTCAGAATCAGAATCAGAATACTTTATTGATCCCTGGGGGAAATTATTTTTCCTGGGTCTTTTCACGTGTGTTATGAATAAATCTTTTTTTTTTTCGGTACCGGTACTAGTTTTATTTTGTTGTATTTATCCGCGACACATTAAAGGCCGGTCCGTGAAAGTATTGTCGGGCATAAACCGGTCCGTGGCGCAAAAAAAGGTTGGGGAACGCTGCTTTAATCCATTAATTCTAATAATTTAAAGTAAGACTTTAAATTAACTAACTAGCTATTCTAGTCAGCATATAATGTGTCTTCACTGAACTTTGACTCTCACTGCATTAAAGGGGCTCCTTGAGAGTGCAGCTTGTTGGCGCCAGAACAAAGGATATCTTTGCTGTCCATAAGTGTGAGGTGCATTCATACTAAGTCTATGTTAGCGATGGTGCTGACAAAGGAATGCAGCTTTGACAGATAAAAGATAAGGAAACAAAAAACTTGAAAGGTATTCAAGTTAAAGGACCATATCAGCTGTTGATAGGCATGCCTTGCATATATACTGTATACCTAATTAGTAGTCAAAGTCACTATCAGAGAAAAAGAGCAGATCTTCCATCCAAACCAAATTCAGGAGAGTTGCTCTGACTCCAACAGTCATTATCCCTGGATTTGAAGTTAATTGAACAAAACTTTCCCTTATCTTTAATTTAAAATGAATTGGGTTAGAAGAACTAAAGGCACTGATAAGCTCTGAAGGTGACCTTTCCTTGTCCCATCACCAAAACCATCCTTTCTTTCTTTCTGCCCACTGTATGACTTTGGAACAGTGATAGGAACAAATATTCTGAGCAACAAGCTGTTCTCCAGTAGATATTCAAGACATCATCTACGCAGTCACATTCCTGGACTTGATGAGAGAGGCGCTGCTTCTGGTGCATGTAAATATAAATAATAATACAAAAACTCTGCACATGTAAATTTTGGTATTTTGTTTTTAAAAAACCTCCTGAAGCTGCAGTTGGTTTCTAGATGACAGAATTACCCAGAATGCACTCAGCAGACCTAGAATTTCAGACCTGGAGATATGGCAAGCCACACTCACGATTTCTGCTGATGTTGCTACTTTTAATCACATTTCCACATCTCCTGGCCTCTGCATCTACATGAGACACTGTAATCACTTTCCTCTTTGGTTTACAAAATGACCTATGACATTCCCAGAGATCTCACACCCTCATCTACCTTTAATCACCTGGATTTTCCAACTACTTTCTTCTCTGGTTCCAGTTTTTCTAATAACTCAATTAATATATTTCTGAGTATATGACTCTGCATTCCAGACACTATTTGTATCCACTTCTGTCTGAAAGCTTGTAGCTTCCTGCTTCCTATGAGCCTTGAATATATACATTTATGTATGTAAATAGTGTGTGCATTTATTTTATCTTCATCCCTGGAGTCCTTATTTTCCTATTTATATGATCTATAAGATTTTGATTTGCTATATATCTATATCTGCTATATCTATGGGTTTATATTGTGTGTGATTCTTTCAGCTAAAGTCACTCCCATTTTTCTTTCTGTTTTTTTAAGAGAAAACAAATACTGCAAATATAGTTCAAACAAACTGGAATACCTGGAATGTGTGTCTGTCTGAGGGGGGGGCACGAGAACTCAATTTTGAAATGTTACTGCCACTCAGAGAAACAGAGTTGCACATGTAGCCTAAATACCTTTGGTCTAACAGACCTTGATATAATTCAAATAACTTTGAGTGTGAGAGCAATAAAAATAATCACAAAGGGCCATGGCTGTTTTGAAAAAATAATTTAAGATGGAATTATTAAAATTGTATCCAGGGAACAACATCAGATCATCAGCTTGGACAGGCACAGAGTACATGGAGGCACTTAAATAGTCATTACTGTCAGCAGTACTCCTCTGGTGATGCTGTTGAAGATTTGTAAGGCCTTTTCTGATGAGGTCAGGTCCTTATTATAATTGGTTGTTTCGCTTAAGTATACACAGCCGCAGTGCAACAACAGGAATAATAATTAATATACTAAAGATTATTAAGGGTGCACTTCAAAATCAGCAGGACCAAAGTCCTTGAATAAATCAGACAAATAGTCAGCATACAATTAAAGTTTTTTGTCTCATTAAAGAATCAAAACGGCTCTATTATCTAAGTTTACTGACATCTTAAACATGAGAAATGGCAACCATTCAGAGTAGCTGTGTTGCAACTTATTTAAAAGTATTTAGGTCCAGGCTGTGTTGTAAATTGCGATTCCAGTCATCCAAACTATAATTTGCAGGAAACTAATTTCCAATCATGGATCCCAAATCATTTACTTTAAACGGTCCATAAATGCCTCTTCACATCTTACACTCGATTATTTGTTTAGTCAAAAAACAAACAAACAAACAAACAAAAAAAGTGTGACCATCAAGCACCTCTGATGGTTGATGATATAGAGAAAGACGTTTTTCTTTTAAAATTTTCACATTTTTCAAGTCAAGGGTAGATGCCATTTTGATTAACATAGCGGTTAATTGTGGTGTCTTATGTTATAATTCTTTATAATGTTATTTCGTGGCGAAACAAACCTGGCTATAGTAATTTAATGTTGGTTCATGTCGCACAGTTATGTTTGTGTTTTAGGCAACATTAAGTTGAAGCTCTCTTCATTACACAAGGCTAAAACATTGTAACAACTTAAAGGCTTTAACACAGTGGTTCCCAAACTTTTTTTGCTAGGCCCCCTTTGTTTTACAAGAAAAATGTTCGCGCGCACGCACGCACACATCCTCCAACCACACACACCCATATTTTGCTCCATTGCGGTTTATTTCACACGTCAAACATTTAGTAAACAATTAAGCAAATACAAGTAATCTGCAATAAATGACAGGTAGTAAGGAAATAAACTACTAACTCTTTCATGCTAGGTCCGCACCTACACGTAAACTTCGAATCACCGAAAACAGAGATTTTTTTAAAACTGCTTTTTTTTTGCGTTTTTGTGTGGACGAGGAATGCAGAGTTCCTCACGCAACGTCAAAGGTATGTGCCCTTTTTCACGTCACGCTGTGCGCCACGTTATTGTTTACATGAGATGAATTACAGAATGGCAGATAGAGACAAAATACCGTTTCTGTTAGTCTGACTATCTGCAGGTTTTACAGCTTACATATATACATGCAGTTACTGTCCCTCCATTTAGAAAGGCAGAGGCGTCACGGTGTGATTATTTTACGTGTAGTTGTTTTTTTTCCCTGTGTAATAATATTCAACATTGCAATCAAAAAAAAAAAAAAAAAAGCCTCTCTGTGCAAAATGGGTTTAAAACATAAACAGCTGTGGGATACTGTTTGTCCGGGATTTGAACCGAGGGAATTTGCAATAATTAAGTGTAAAAAAATCCCAGTTTCATCATATCAGTCATGCTCTTCTGCTTATCCTTGGGTATGTTGCTATTCCAGCTACCATACCCTGCACCCTGCACAGGTCGCCTGTCTGTCGCAGGGCTAACACGCAGAGACAGATACCAGGCAACTATAAAATGTATATCTTGGCCCCAATGAGACTATTAACTCTTGCAGCACCGGGTGTTCGTAATTTTGGTTCAAGTGAATTGATAAACTTTTTGAAGGCAATTGACTCACACAGTTATGTAGATATCCCCGTCCAGTTGTCTCGGGATGCATCACGTTGCCTTGCCTGGGGTTAGTTTCTGTTTTCTGGGGATGAGGGTTGAGTGTGCTCCCTTCTCAAGTTAAGCTAGGTTAGCCTTCTTGTGTGAGCTTTTCAAGTGCACTTTAAGGTTTGTGGGATTTTTTCCCTTTAGAAATGTCCCTCATAATTTGTCTCTTTCCACTACAAGACACTTGCTTTATCCAAAACACAGTCATATTCAAAGTAATCCCAAATTGGACTCTGGTGCTTTCTCCCGACTTTTCCTGACATGATTCTGCGCGTGGACGGAGCAGCAACACAGACGACTCGACTAACGTACTGCCACCTGCTGGCATAATGAGACACAGCAAGAAATAAATCTGGAAACTAAACTTCATTTTCACCCTTGACTATCCGGTTGTTCAGTCTGACGTCACTAGCAGTGTCTGGGTCTAAACTCCGCTGCGGGTCCATATATCAAACGATCACTATGGCATTACTGAGAGTTGAAAAACTGTCTAAAGTCTTTCATCTTTAATAAAATGATCAGCGTTCTGCTCTACCAGGTGTAACAATTGAGTTTAACATCCAGGCATCCATGAAAACGGAATTTATGACATTTAACGGAGTTAGAAGTTAGCAGGGAGTTAGCTCGCTAGCTTCTATCTAAATACAATATAGCATGTCCTGACTGCGGGGTTTTGGAAACAAATTCAAACGTACAGCTCTGTTATCACTTCCAGCATAAATGAAGACAGAAAACTAAACAGCAGTGACGTTTGTAGGGTTACTGAAGTTGGGCTAGCTGCTATATAATGATGTGCTACGTGACCGCTAGCGACACAGCTATGTTAGCATAATATAAACAAGCTAACTTTTTTCCACTCGATAAAAGTTACCGTGAGTGTTCTCGGTGGTCAGGAACAAATGTAATCGCATGGCAGGATGCTGTAAAAGGACCAAACTTCAGCCAGGAGAACAACTGAGATAATCCATCCACAATACGAGGTTAGTCATTCATATACTGCTGCATGGGCTGGGCTGTAGTTACATCCTAAGGTTTTAAAAACTGAGCTTAAATAAATGATTAGCGGTAATAAAAGCCGAGGGAGGTCAACAGTGATCACTGACTGTTTTAGGAGCTTTTTGAGATCAAATAGAAGAAAATACATAACATTAAACATGTTAACAACACAAAAGCCATATTAAACGCAGACTACTTTAGGCCCGGAAGTAGGATTCGTCGCGTCATCACTGAACAACCGGATTGTATGACACGCACACATCAATGAAAACTAAACACATTTTTGCTATAAATTCAGTTAATTTTAGTTAGTTTTGTGAACACTCATTACTGTTTTAGTTAGTTTTCCTTTTTTTGTTTTTATTTTTATTTCCGTTAACGAAAATGTTTTTTCACTTCTAGTTCTCGTTATTTCGTTAGTTTTCGTTAACGATAATAACCTTGGTGCAGGTGACACCAAAGGGAAGATATGGTTCATCATATTTTCTAGTCTTTGGCTTAGAATGAAGTTGGTTTGGAAACATATTCAGCGATGCTTCATCTCCTGTTTTGAGTTTCTATAGGTGCCCCATGCTAGCAGTGTCCAAGCGTTTTGGTTTCCCCCCCCCCCCTTTCATACTACGCCCCCCCCGCCATGGCTCTGCGCCCCCCCTAGGGGGCGGGCCCCACACTTTGGGAAGGTTCTTCTTTAACATAACCTGACATAATCAGATCTGATTTATAATGTCGACATTTACACGTTACCCTCACGTACAACAATGAATGGACTCCTGGTGTTTGGAGCAGAGCATGCAAATATGTTATATTTATGCACTGCGTCATGCCCTGTGGCTTGTGAACTGGTTGCTAATGTATTCTCCATAAAACTCCTGTAAGTGTCAAATGAAGTTTACTGTGATTTGACTTTTTTTGAGAAAACACTTCCCTTACAACAATGCCTTGGTTCCCTGTGTTGCAAACGGTTATACGATATTATAAACTTTCAAAAATTATAAACCAATTAAGTCTGAAAATGTTTACAGAGTTCCAGTTTATTCACATACAACAAATTAACATGTTTCCAAAATCAGTGCTAAGAAGAGTTTTAAATAGCAAGGGAATAAAGTAAACATAACAGCAGAACTGGAAAAATGGAAGTCATTAATGTGTAATTGTGTATTATATACATGTAAATGCCTAAAATGTAGCCAAATAGGAGCTGACCATTGTCTGATTGTGGCTAGGAAAAATAAGTGAAAAAGTAAAACTATTAAAACCCAGTGTGATGGCTGCAGTTACAGCCACACAGTGGTAACATCTACCAAACATCAGTGTTACAATAGAGGCATACACATAACACTAGACTTACATTTTTCTTTCTTTAAATATAGGGTTTAATTTACAGGGTTATAAAATCACATAATACTGTATTCTTAAACAAGTGTGCACATTTTAGTTGGCTGATCAGCCACTTTCCTTTCCATTTAACTTTCCTCTTTGTGAGTTTAGGTAGGTCAGTTTATCTGAGTTAGTAGTAGTGTTTGTTGTCAGCTTTTAAGTACAGTTACTATTACTTTGATCTCTTCTCTTTTATGGCCCCAAGATTGAGGTTTTTCCTGTATAATTTAACCAAGTTTGTTTTTTGGGTTAAATAAAACCCCTATTTTTGGGCTTTAACCTGTGCCCGACTTTCATTCACCGCTGGGTCCATCACACCCAGTGAATCAAGTTTAAGAAAGATGCACTGATTTGCAAAACACCTCTATAAAAGCTGAAGTTTTGGCAGTTTGCTGATCTGGAGCATTCAGGTATGTGTTAACACAATGCTGCAATCTTCACAGGAGTGGATGCCCCAACAAATTCACCATAATGTTAGATTGCAATGGACAAAGAAACTATGAAAAACCTAAGGACTATACCTCCAACTCTACAAACTAAAGTTACAGTGCTGTATCTTAAAGTTTGTGATAATACAATTAGAAAAAGACAGATCAAGTATGGCTCGTTTGGAGGGGTTGCAGGAACAAACCATCTTCTCTTTAAAAAGAACACAGCATATCACCACGAACACTGTCAGGCACAATGGCGGAGGTACCTTGTAGCCATCGATTAGACCAAGTAAAGTATCCTAGAGTCAAATAAGCCACCACCTCTGTTCAATGTTGGTAATTCATAGCCGACATAGATGTCCTCCTTTAATCCTCTTTCAAACCACCTGTCATCTCAGTCAGGAATGTGAATATTGGCATCTTTTGTCCTTCAGATGCAGGTGTACAGCTGAGTCTTGCCCTCTTGAGGTGGCTCTTCTGTGTGTTTGTGGAGTTGCTGTTTAGTTTTTTCTGTGTAGAGGTCTCAGCCCTCCTCACTGCACTGCATAGACCATGCTGTTTAGCTTTGTCTTCGGAGTTTTCTCCTTGGGATCAACCAGTTTTCAACCAGGGTGTTAATGGGTCTGAAGTGTGACTCTTGGAGAAAATCCAAGAGTTTCTCTGACAAACCTGCTACAAAAGAGATGATCGTGTTATTCTGCCTATCATTTTGTTCACCAGGGACTCACTATCATTTGATTTTTAGGACAGAAAAACCTCTGCAAATGTAAAACAAGTCAAGCTGCCTCCTTTTTTCCATGTTATTAAGAATAATATTAAGAAGAAAGATAATTCCTTTGGTAAAGGAGAAGCAGATTAAATATTACAGGACTGGTTTCTTTTCTAAAAATGTCCATAATATTTTTGCTCTGGATGATAAATTATTTTCATTATTAGATGAGTGAACAAACACCACTTAAGTATTATCTAAATATCAGGGAATTAATCAATGACTTGATTTTATTTCCAGTGCTCATCAGTCGTTGATTTGTGTTTCAATGAGCATCAAGCCAGGTGAAATCAATTTATGAATGTCATAATGATTGGTAATACCACTGAGGCATGATGACTCATGAGTGAAAGGCAGCTAATCCTCATTTTCTTTTGCTGGAAGCTTAATGGCGCTCTTCTCTAATTCTATTTTCATTATGACTGGCTCATTTTTCCACATGTCTCATTCTCTAAATTTTATTTGGTTTTCCTACACATTGACTTTCATTTTTCCTCTTCACCTTGATTCTGAGTCAAGTCATACAGTGCACTGACGTCACATCTTATGAAGACTCTAGAGCGGCTCTTCCTCAACCTCCTCCGACCACAGGTACAACATGCCCAGGACCCACTACAGTTTGCATACAAGGCGGGTGTCGGAGTGGAGGATGCCATCCTGTACCTCCTACACAGAGCCCACTCACACCTGGATGGGGGAAAAGGCACGGTCAGGATCCTGTTTCTTGACTTTTCCAGTGCCTTTAATACCATCCGGCCCTGTATGCTTCAAGAAAAACTGAACAGGATGGAGGTGGACCCCTGCCTGGTGGCTTGGATCTCCGACTACCTCACCGACAGACCACAGTACGTCAGGCTGAAGGACATCACGTCTGACACAGTGGTCAGCAGCACAGGAGCACCACAGGGAACTGTGCTGTCCCCTCTTCTCTTCACCCTGTACACCTCTGACTTCTGCTACAACTCTGAATTATGCCACATTCAGAAGTTTGCAGACGACACAGCCATCATGGGGTGTATCTGGGATGATCAGGAAGAGGAGTACAGAAGTCTGGTGAGGAACTTTGTCGCATGGAGTCACACAAACCACCTGCAACTCAACACCTCAAAGACTAAGGAACTGGTTGTGGACTTCGGGAGGTCTAGAGCAGGTCCACTGCCGGTTCAGATAGAGGGGGAGGAGGTGGAGGTGGTCAACAAGTACAAGTACCTCGGGCTGTGGGTGGACAATAAACTGGACTGGTCATGCAACACAGAGTACCTGTATAAAAAAGCCCAAAGCCGACTGTACTTCCTCAGGAGGCTGAGGTCTTTTAACATCTGCAGGAAGCTCCTGAGGATGTTTTACCAGTCGGTGGTTGCTGGAGTACTTTTCTATGCTGTGGTGTGCTGGGGGAGCAGCACAGCAAAGAAGGACTCATCCAGGCTGGAGAAACTGATCAGGAGGGCTAGCTCTGTGGTCGGCATGAAGCTGGACACTCTGGTGACAGTGGCAGAGAAAAGGACATTAAAGAAACTGATGGACATTATGGACAATGCTGGGCATCCTCTGCACACGGCCATTAACAACCAGAAGAGTCTGTTCAGTGACAGGTTGCTTCTCCCAAATACAAGAACTAACAGACTTAAAAACTCCTTTGTCCCACACGCCATCAGACTGTTTAACTCCTCTCTGGAGGGGAGAGGGAGGGGAAACAGGAGGACAAAGGAGGGAACAACTAAGCTGTAGTGCCTCTTCACCTCACTGTGCAATACCTTTTGTGCAATACTTTTGTAAATAGTCAACGGTGCAATAGACTCAATACTTGAAATGTGCAATTCACTTGTATTTTTATTTTTATTCCTATTTATTCTATTTATCCCCTTCGTATATTTTATTTATATTGTCTCTGTATTTATATATATGTGTGTGTGTATAACTCTGTAACTTCTGTCGGTGCTGTGCTTTTTTGGAAATCGAATTTCCCAGAGGAACCCACCCGAGGGATTAATAAAGTTCTATCTTATCTCTTATCTCTCTTAAGTTTTCCTCGGGCACTTTGCTTTCATTCTCATGTGGCATCATTAGCTGAGTAGATATCCCTTGTGTAAACCAGAGAGTGGAAGACTGAATTTAAGTGAGAAAGAGAGACCTTACTGTCACTGTCCCATAGCTGCTTATGAGAGAGTGGGGGCAGGGAAAAAAATCTTTACGGCTGAGGACTGTACAGTAAAGTCTTCATTGATATCTGTTACACTCTGAGAAAAGGCTAAGAAATGATGAGAGTAACAGCATAATTTCAAGGTAACAAAAATGAGTCAAGCAAGGTACACTATGAAACAAAACAAGGTTTTATTAAAAACTTTAACATCGATAGGTCACTATGCATAAATGTCAGAAAGCATTCAACTCATTGAAAAGGAAATATTTAAAAATGGTCCAAAGAAAAAAAGATGCTCCTCTGCCAGAAGGAAATGACAGCTACTCACTAATAGTGCAACACACCACTGAAGCTGGAACACTAGCACACACTTCACAATGAGGAGACATTTTTGACACAGCCAGAGCAGGCCCACTGGGAGACTTGGCGGCTCTTCTCCCCAGCTTTTATACTGCAGTGTTGATTGCTGAGTGGAGCCAGCTGTGCACAGGAGAAAGGGGCTGCACCTGAGTCAGTGAGGGAGGACGACCCACCCACAGAAAACACAATAGGCCTACTAGGCTGGTGACATTATTGGATGAATTATAGTCAGCGAGACTAATCCAGGGGGAGCATGGTGGTGTGGTGGTTCTTGCTGTGAGGTGATGGTGAGAAGTTCATGTGTTTGAATCCACTGGGTTGTTGGAACCGCTCTGTTGGGAGTCTGCATACTCTCCCGGTCTCTGCATGGGTACTCCAGCTTCCTCCCATGGTCCAAAGACATGCATACTAGGCTAAAGTTAGGCTCCAGCCCAACCACCTTAAACTGGTTTAGCAGAAAAAAAATGGCTGGAGACCAATGCAGTTCTTAGGAAATTAAAATTGTTGTGACATTTTAAGATGGCTGTGCAGTGGAAGTGAAAGGAGGAGGCAAAGAGCCCAGCTGTGAGCAGCATTTCCTTTCAGTTTTCAGATGAGTCCACATTTACAAAATAAAATTTGTCACCTTTTATTGTTATTTGGTCCTCCCTGCTTTAGTCTAAGTAGTGAGCTTAATGAATGCAACCTTAAGCACATATATATCTACAGTGATGTTCAAATGTGTGAGAGCACGTGAGAATATGTCCATCTAGCAACTAAAGCTGTTTTTTTAAATTTTCTAATACTTTACACATTTTTACATCACCTTTTTACACGATCTGCCTGAAATGCTGCATTTGCTACATTTAGATCTGAACTAACTCATTATTCAGCTGAAGATGAGCAACACAGGAAGCAGTGGGTAAATTTGGGTAGCTCATTTTGGGCCATTAGCTACTGGATCCAAGCACATATCACAACTGGAAATATCCCCTCCATAGCAAATATTTTGACCAGTGTATATGAAACCTTTTTGCTTTCATCGTGCATTTTTCCCCTCTTCTTATGAGGCCAGCTGCCCAGTGGAATTAGAACCAATGCAAACCAAACATGGCCTTCGTTCAGTTACCTGCTCTGCTTACTGTCTAGTCACAGATGACGTTGAAGTATGTTGGTCAGAATAATAATACGTTTAAACTCCTGTGGTTGTTTAAAATGCATAAATAAAAGAAAAGACATGCTGCTGTGTCACAATTGATCTGATTTCCATTGCTCTTTAAACAGCAGGACTCAGTTTGATCTATTTATTGCTGTTTTCAACATTTAGCTTCTCCGCAGAACAAATAAATGCATTTCAAAAAATATGTTCTTTTCAAACCATGTTAAAATCTGACATCTGTTTAGCTTTAGCTATGTCTGCTGTAGCATCTTTCCAAGTGGAAGTGCTTTTTGGGACTCTCATTTGGAACTTCTTTTTTTTTTCTTTTTTAAATGTATACACAAGAGTATGGTTTGTTTCTGCTATGACAGTTACATTTAGGCAGATAGAAGATAACAGTTTCAGCACAACACTAAACAAAGCAACATCCAGGTAACTAGGGATGGGTATTGATAAGATTTTCACGATTACGATTCCATTTTCGATTCTGTTTAACGATTCGATTCTTTGTCAAAGGAGCTTGCAAAGAAAAGCGTCTGGACTTCTTTAAGTTGCTTGAAGACGTTTCACCTCTCATCCGAGAAGCTTCTTCAGTTCTAAGGTCAAATGGTGGAGAGTCCCAGATATAACCTAGTGGGAGTAACCCCCCACAGAGGGACAAAAGGACCCCCTGATGATCCTCTAATCGCCTGAGCCAAGGTGTGAAACTGGGTGTGGGTCCCAATCAGCCAGAGTTTCGGGTGAGTTCATTGTGAAACCTGGCCCCACCTAATCATGCGAATTCCTGAGATCAGATGGCCCAGGATGTGAGTGGGCGTTAAGGCGTCTGGGAAGGGATCTCAAAACTGGATTATAGATGGCAGAGAGTTGGTGTCGTAAACCACCGCCTCTGTTCAAAGATGGTCGCTCACATAGCTGGACTGGCCATCGGGCATACCGGGCATTTGCCCAGTGGGCCGCTGGCGATTTTTTGTTTTTATGGGCCGATGGATTTTTTTTTTTTTTTTTTTTTTTTTAGGAAGGGTATATATAATGAAAGGTGTTGGATTGGCCAGTTGGTCATGATCGACTCTGGGCTGGACCAATTACAGCCGAGGAGGCCAGATGCACCCCCCCCCCCCCCCCCCCCCCCTTGTTTAGCAATCACGTGATTTTCGCGCATTGCATCCGGGAGCTCGTGGCAAAACAATCCAAGTACCGCATCAAATGCAAGCATTTGCAGCACCGCAAAACGTTCATTCTCCGGTTCCAATACCTTCTTGTTTTTTCTTTGCCGCACAAAAAAGGAATGTACAAAACAAAAGGAGAACAATGCCGGTCCGTACAAAGACAGACTCGACGAAAAGACAAAGAAAAGATACGAGGAAAAAAAAAATCAAAGGAGTGAAAGGGTCAGACCCTTACGAGCACACAGAGTGGACAAAAGACGTCAGCGTGCTGCCCAACTTTCACCACGCTCAGATTTATAATTATACGGTTCTTGGAGTGAGTGCATACACTCATGAAGTTTTTAGTAACTTCAGGTCACTGCAACAAGCCCAGGTACAGTTTACTGACGGATGGGTACAGGACCTTGAAATGCACCGTGTAGAACGAAAGACCATCGTACAAACAAAGGTAAGTTTACCAGTCTCACAAATCGTCGTCATAAATACACATTCGTTAACCGTTTATTAATATAACCTTTGAGCTCAACGGTAATTAATTAGTGGTGGAAATAATTTCTGGTAGCATTACAGAAATGTAGCAGTGACAATAATACTGTATGCTGTAATCGCACTGGACAATTAGTGATACAAAACAACTGTTTTATCCTGTGAATAAAAGTACATGTTTTTGTCAATGTACCATGGTAATAACAGAAGCGAAACGCAATATTGTGTCAGGACAATTCACTATTTATGCACAATAAACAAAGGAGCATAGCGCGACAATTTCTGTTCAGCGCCAGACTTGCTTGTAACCTATATCACCAGTTATGTTAAGAAAAATGACGTATTAACTACTACAAAACTCTGACCTTTGTGGGAATGCTTGGAGCAGACTAACCTGTGAGCTGGAGTGTTCTGAGACGTTATATTTGGTATATCCAGACCATCCGTCGGCTCTTACTTCAGAAACATGGCTTAAAAGATTTCTCTTCAACGACGTAATCCGATAAAAAAAAAAAACCGATCTCTTTACCCGTCGGCTTCCCGTGGCTGTCATGCGACAGGCTATTGCAGTTAATAATACAACAGCTTCTTGCCATTTTTTGGGTTTCTTTTTATCGCTGTGTAACTGAGTTCAATTGAACGCCTGTGTGCGCTAGTACCTCTTGCCACAAGTTCCCAGAATCCTTTGCGGTTTTACCCCTGAATGACGTCACATTTTCAATCTTTATCCTGGTGGGCCGGTCTCTAGTCAAAATGCCCGGGCCGATTTTTTTGTCCCAGTCCAGCCCTGGTCGCTCACAGTGGACATAGATGGCTTCTTTCAAAGGTGGGGCCAGGTTTCACAATGAACTCACCCGAAACTCTGGCTGATTGGGACCCACACCCAGTTTCACACCTTGGCTCAGGCGATTAGAGGATCATCAGGGGGTCCTTTTGTCCCTCTGTGGGGGGTTACTCCCACTAGGTTATATCTGGGACTCTCCACCATTTGACCTTAGAACTGAAGAAGCTTCTCGGATGAGAGGTGAAACGTCTTCAAGTAACTTAAAGAAGTTGTAACAGCCACTATGGTGTGGTGTCCCTTTAAGACACCCAAGTCGAGGGTTGATGGTGTCATCAGTGTGTGCCACTGGTCTCTCGCTTTCTCTCTCTGTGATTGTGTGGACACGTGCTTGCACGCTAGTGCATGAGGAGGGACGGATTTCATGTTTTACCTCTCCAGACACCTTTGTTTGCAACGTTATGGGTTGTACGAACACTGTGCGCTATGTTTGTTAAGCCGCAGCCGTTCAACCGGGCTTTTATATGGTTGCTGAAGAATGCGTATTAAAGAACCACCGTGGATTACTGATACCAGCGTGGGTGTGTATTCTTCCGCCTAGCCAGCTAGGCGTTTTGCCGCCTCTTCTCAACCACACAACACAACACAACCCAACGTTACAAAATGGCGCCCGAACATCTTCTCTTGGACCTCAGTATGCAGTATCTTCGAGCAGTTGATGATTGGTACATAAAAAGGTACGACGCGGCAAAGTGGCTGTCCGCCATGTTTCGCGGGAACGGACCAGGCTGGCCTGGACGAGGACGTCGGGAGGATCAAAGGGTCGCGGCGGTGCATTTCCATGGCAGCGGCTGGAGCTGCCCCAGCGTGGTTTGTGGACTGTGGCGCCGTTCTCTGTTTGGCCTCTTCGTCGTGGCTCCATTGGATGCGCGTGGACCTGCGTTTCCTGGGCGTGGGTTCGATGCAGCTTTGCCATAGTTCCTGAATTCGAATTTTTTTTTCTTATGTATTTCGTATTGGTTACTGTTGTAACATGACTGTTGTTTGGGTTTTCTACAGTACTTTCTGGTACTGTTTTCACATATTATGCTGTCTGTTGCAAGTTTGTGAAGTAGAAGAAACGCAATGAAAGAAAAAGGGAATTTCATTCTGCAATTGTCCTGGCTATCCTAAGTTTATTTTCTTTCTTTAACATTTGTTTAAATGGACATTCACCATGTGGGACACTGTCATGTATGCCAGTTTGTCAATATTGCACTGTACATTTCCCTGTTTTGGTTTTAACTTCTTATCCTGCTGACCATGTATGGAGGCTGGTTAAGTCTGGACTGTACCAATGCTGTACAGGTGTGTAACAATTCCTCCACGACCTGCTTACTACCTAAAGTAGCTATGTGTGGTGAAAGGGGGTAGCGGGAGGAGGGTCACCTGGGTCCGGCTGAGGGCAGCCTTTGTTTAACCCGGGGGGAATATGTAACAGCCACTATGGTGTGGTGTCCCTTTAAGACACCCAAGTCGAGGGTTGATGGTGTCATCAGTGTGTGCCACTGGTCTCTCGCTTTCTCTCTCTGTGATTGTGTGGACACGTGCTTGCACGCTAGTGCATGAGGAGGGACGGATTTCATGTTTTACCTCTCCAGACACCTTTGTTTGCAACGTTATGGGTTGTACGAACACTGTGCGCTATGTTTGTTAAGCCGCAGCCGTTCAACCGGGCTTTTATATGGTTGCTGAAGAATGCGTATTAAAGAACCACCGTGGATTACTGATACCAGCGTGGGTGTGTATTCTTCCGCCTAGCCAGCTAGGCGTTTTGCCACCTCTTCTCAACCACACAACACAACCCAACGTTACAAAGTCCAGACGCTTTTCTTTGCAAGCTCCTTTGACTACGATGACCTGGATGACTGAGAACCTTCACAGACAGATTCGATTCTTTATCGATTCTCTTATCGAGTCTTTTTAAAAAAGGAGAACCCTAAGGTCAATTAGCTTAGAACTTTGTTTTATATCTTCTCTTTGAACAAGATAGAAATTTAGGAGTAACATGGCCTTACAAACCCAACAGTGAGATCTTAAGAGATCCAGCCTACGGCTCTTCAATGGGGTGTCACAGGGTCCCCAGGAAAAAAATTGTAAATGTAAAATAATAAAATAAATATTCTTCTGTAGCAATAACAAAGTTTAACATAAATTATTCTGTAGCAATTACACAAGAATATCCAGTAATGTCCCTGCCTACAATTAAACACATTCACTTACCTAAAATTGGGGGCATCTGCTGTGGCAAATGGGTGCAAGCCTTTGACCACAAACTTTGTCACTGCTCGGTGACATTCGTCTATCCTGGCCTGAAAGGAGACTGCCAGCATCTGAGCCAGCCAGACTCTGTCTGTCTCTCTCATCATGGTCACCTAAATGCACAGTAATGGCAGGTTTTGTAATAAGGCAGATCGCGCTAACATAATATCCACTGTTAGTTGATTATTTACCTGCCGCATTAACGGGAGAGGACGTGCAAACGTTATCGCTGCTGCTGGGTTGAGATTCACGAGTCCGGAGCGGAATTAAAAACACGACATTCATTTAAGGTCATCGCGTGTTTTGTGAGCAAATGCTTTTGCATATTTGTAGTGTTTCCTCCCTGAAATGAAATATCTACTTTGCAAGTATTGCAAGTTGCCCTGTTGTCATCCGTTCTCGTAAAGTATAACCAAACTTTTGAGCGTTTGAGCCGCTTGGGCGCCGTGTTTCCTGCCAGGTAAATGATGCTCCGCAACATGGTGACGTCATTCGGGGCAACTGGAATCGATAACGGAATCATTTGCAAAAATGGCAAACAATTCCAAGGAATTGAAACAGTGGGAACTGGTTCTCAACAAGAACCGGTTTTCGATACCCATGCCTACAGGCAACACTGCGGTGGCTTTCAAAAAAGTTTCTGTCCAGCAAAAGCTCAAAGACATCCGTGGCAAGACCTGAACGTGTCATTTCACAGATGCTTCCTATCCAATTGCAAACTGACATATTTCAAATATAAGGAGTGCTTCTAATACTTGGATGGAAATCCTTTCTGGTCAATCACCATGTTAACTCTAGAAAACTCAAGGCAGTTTCGACATTATCTGCTAGGCCTTTCCTGCAGCTTATTTGTGTCTTTCTGGATTCAGTTTTGTATTTAATAACTGAAACTGTGCTCTGTTCATTCGAGATCAGGTGGAAAAAAAATTTCAGAAAGCTTTGGGTCACTATTTATTTGCAATATGAAGTGCTGTCCAACCACTTTTGGCTGAATCTGAGCAGAGTACAGCCCGTTTCACAGTTCATCCTGCAGCTTCGAACAGTAGCCATATCATCAATAAACACTAGCAGCCAGTCTCTGCTTTGGATCCTAAACTGCATCTCTCTTTCTCCATACTTTTTATTTCCAGATTATTTGCTTTTCTCTAGCGGTAGCTCGCCTCTCCAAATGTTATTTCTTGGGTTTTTTGGCTCATGGTTAACGTTGTTTTCTCCTTGGTTCCAGTCGGTCTCAGGTCTCGCTAAGTATTCATCACCTGTGTGTCTGACTCAGCTAGTTGCTCGTCCATTTTGCTTTTCACCCAGCCATTCATGTCTGGACTTGGCCTCTTTCTCTCCACCCACCTGCTTGCTCTCCTAGACTGCATCCCTCTCTGGACTTAAAGGCAACCTCTGGATTCACTCTGCTCCAACAACTTTTATTCCTGGAAATCTCACCTGGCTACCCCTCCCTGGGAATCCCTTGTCTCCGTGCACAAGTGTCTCAACTCATTCCTTCCGTCTTCAAACAGTATAATCATAACTGCCTCCTCTGGACCTGTGATGATGATAATACTACTTTTCACTTTCCTAGTGATGGCCCTCTTTGAGACTTCAGTCTTCCCCTTGTTTACTAGTTGCTCCATGATCCCCTGTTTCGATTACGTTTTTGTGTTTAAGCTGTTTTGAGTCTGCATTTGGTCCAAGGTTGTATTTGTATTAGATAATTTTTTTTTTGGTCTCCCTCCCAAACATCAAACATCTGCTGTCCAGGCAAAAAATATTTGAGGTGTCAGTGGGCAAAAATTCTCATTTTAAATTCAGGACCAAAATAGGTTTATGGATTATAGTCTTTTAATCTACCTCCAGCTTTACCACTTCTTATCTCAAGCAAGAGGATATTTGGAGCAAAAAATTGCATAGAAAACAATATATACACATACAAAACTTGTATTTGGTATATGACAGGTTTCGAATGTGTTTGTTTGTGTGTGTTTAAATGTGATGGTATTTAGAATACAGTTACTTTGTTGAAATAAATGGATTACACGGCGGTACTTTCCTGTTTTATATTGTGGCGGGTCAGGACTGTTTCGGTTTTGTTTGACAGCTACCTGTTGTTCCAGGCGGCAGCGTTACGGTTGCCATGGTTGCAGGGTGACGATCTCGCTCTGCGTGTTTCCTGGGTGAGAGAGCGCCTTTTTGTTGTTGTTGTGCTAAGCTAATAGACAGAATGCAGAATGTAGCTTCAAGAGCAGTGTAGTCCGTGCTGCAGGGAGATTGGACTGCCATACTCGTTATGTGCCTGTGAACGAGGGAGGGAGAAAAAGGAAAAGTACGAGTTGTCATCGAGCAAAAACGGGAGCTGGAAGCATGTAAATATAATAATAACCACTGCAGCCAAGAAGAGCGCCTGACGAGCCCAGTTGTAAGTAAGCTATTAAAACTCGACTGTACGCTTCGTTCGTGTTTTCCTCTGTTAGGTTTTGTATTGTTGATTGTCATTTATGCTTAGAAATATCTACTTATATATGCTTAGAGTTTTTTAATTAGTTGTAGATTGGTAGAGGTTTGATCCTTGATAGTCTGCACACTTTGCGTGCATTAGCGAGCACTCTGGGAGCATGGGAGAGGTCGTACCTTGTCTTATTGTTTTATGGTAGGATAAACGTATCTATATCTGTTTTAGTCTAAGTGCCTTTTGTTTAGATGAACTGTTGGACTTCCAGACCAGCAGGTTTAGGGAAGTCATTTCTGGGGTCACACTCTGATCCCCCCCACACACATACACACAAAGGCAAAGTACTCTTTGTGTGTATGTACACGTCGTATGTTAATGAACCTATGCATATTCATGTAACCTCAATAAAAGAGCAGTGTTACGGGGGAGCGGACGAGAGTAGCTGGGGTCAAGCGAAGGAACGGCGCTTGTCCGGTTCTCTCCCGTGGACGAGAAACATGAAGAACTTTGCCTACTCGTGTATTGCTTTGCTGTGTAATTATATTGTCTTCAACGTTCCAGCAAATAGGTTCAAGCTGCAAACCTATCATCCTCCGAAACAATAAGTTCTGTTGGAGCAGCCTTTCAACGCCTCTCTCTGTCTCTCGCAAGCAGAGTTGACCCACACAACAAAGTAAAGCTATTTTTCGGCTACGAGCCCGACACGAACCCGTATTAGTCAGAGGTCCCTTTACTACGGTTCGGAGCCGTGGACCTTCAGTAATAGTAATAAATCACACAGCAATAGTACATTCACGTAGTTGTAAAAAGCATGATAATATATTAAGTAATCCAAAGTATTCATAATACGTTACACTCATTGAGTAACGTAACGGAATATGTTACAGAATACATTTTGGGGCATGTATTCTGTAATCTGTAATGGAATACATTTTAAAAGTAACCTTCCCAACACTGATGATTGTACAGCACTATACTGAATGATGCAGTTTCACAGTATAACAGCAAATTCTCTAAGCTGTGGACTGTCCCATAAGACTGTCGAAGTGAAATAACAAGTAAAACGCGCACATACAAGTCCCTGCTGCTTGTGAAAAATCACAGTCGATGAGTCAACATTGTTTCCGGTATTTTTATTCTCAGTCAGAATTCAGCTTACCTGCTGTAGCTGGTTTTATGCTGGTAAGACGTGCTGTGGTCCTCTTTCTCTCTCATGTTTAATGTAACAATAGAACATTAATGATGTATTGTGGCTGCTATTTCTTTGTTTTAAACTATTATTAAAACCTGAGTTTTTACCTCAATTGTGGTGGGTTTTTTTGTTTGTTTGTTTGTTTTTGGTTTTTTTGTTAAACCAGCTCCAGATAATGAGTGTATTAACTTTTCCCTTAGATGTGCATTATGTGTTAAATTGTTATTTATAATATTCCTGTGTGCTTTTATGGGAGAGCTGCATTGAAGGAAGAGTCAAAAAACAGAGAAATGAGCTCTATATCTAATCAGAGGAGTATAGCATAGCATAGCATCTTTATTTATAACGCACTTTACATCCAACAATGTTGACCAAAGTGCTACAAATATAAAACAGAGAGGAAACCGTTTAAATTACATATAAAATATCTTAAAGTTAAAAATAATATAATAAAAGAAAATATATTAAGAGACATCAACAAGTCCTGCTGTGCTAAAAGCCAAGGTAAATAAATATGTTTTAAGACGTGATTTAAAAACAGATAAGGAAGGTGCCTGTCTAACAAGTAAAGGCAACTCATTCCACAATTTTGGTGCTGCCACAGCAAACGCCCGATCCCCTCTGAGCTTACAATTAGTCCTGGGCACACTCAGGAGGAGCTGGTCTGCCGACCTGAGGGACCGGAAAGGAGTATACTATGAAGGGAGTTCAACAAAGGCAGGCTTGTGTTAGCTGGCTCAGGTTTTCCTGAGCCAGCTAACACAAAGATAACGGGTACCATAACAATGGTTATATCAACTTTTTCTGCAAAGCCGGGCTTTCTGCTTTATGCTCTGCATGCTCACATAAAAAAGGGCATTTCATGCATTTTGACCTTTTTTTGTACAAAATGCCTACTCCAATCAGATATGATCAAATGATGATCATCAAATTGTGATAAGAACATAAAAACACAAAAGTAAAACACTGTTCCAAATAGGAAAAGAGACTATTGCTGCAGAACATCGCCAATCTTGGGCTTTATTTCACCTATGAATAAATGTTTATTTAAAGTAGAAGGTGAAACATTTAAAGAAGATTATTAAGTGAGGGCACAGGTGCTGTAACCGAAGTTCTTGCCCTCAAATTAGCTGCTAGTATACAACATTGTTTTTTTTTGTTTGTTTGTTTTCTTTTGTTACAACCAAATATATACTTTATCACTCAGGAATGATAAGTTCAGCCCTAATTAATTATTTTGATCACTTTTCATCATTTATGACTATATGGATTTTAAAAAAATTCATTTATTGATTTTTACATATGCGAGTGATTAGTTTGATTAAGACAGAACATTTAAAGATGCTCATGTTAATGTAATTTATACATGACATTAAAGTCTGTTAACTTATGGAAGGTGTTTATTAAAGTATATGATAAAACTCAAAACATGCACAGCTACAGCAGGTGTATATTTTGTATATTTAATTGAAGGATGTTGTACCTTTATTTAGACTTAGAATAAAAAAGACATTAATATAATAACTGGTATTTATAATACAAACATTTCAAGCAAAAATTAAAGGAGAGGCCAAACAGCTATTCAGCTAGTTAAAAATGGAATAATATGTCATCTTCCTGTATCGATTTTACATCAATATCTCAATCAATGGCAGTGCTATTAAAACATGTGTAACTAATCTTTGTTAGCTGACATTTCTTGCCAGAGATATGGTTACTGGTATTGATCTTTATAATCTTCTGTAAGTGAAGCAACATCTAAAAGACCTTCTAAGGTCAGCATGAACAGTGTGTTTGATGATTCACGTCTACAAAATTGGATTTATAAAGGAATAATTTCTTCATAAGACAAAGGTCTTAGCTAAGGCCACTGTCTTAATACAGAGATGTGGGATTCTCATACAAATGTGCAATTTATGGACCTCAGCAATATTACTGTGCAAGACTCATAATTGTAGAAGTGCTGTGATATTTTTCTTTTTTTTTTTTTTTTTAAGAAAACAAATTGCATTTACCTGCATTTAAGACAAACATCAAATGTAAAACTCCTGAAATCCCATCTGTAATAATGACATTTAGTTTGAGCTTTGCCAGTTTCACAAAAGATAAATGTTCTCTTGATATTGCTTGATATAGTAATTTGGCTGTTCAAATATTTGGGACTTCTTTCTCATATATTTTCAATTCATAATTAATAATGTTTCAAAGGGGACAAAAGGCCAGCACAAAGACTTTCTTGCTATAGAGCTATGCTCCTCTTGTTGCTTGGTCTTTTTCAGTTTTGTTTACTTCTTCAGTCCATCTTAAATAAGCTCGAGTCTTGTGATGACAGCCACGTTTCTGTTTCTTATTAATTATACTAGTATATTTGTGTTTGCATGATGTAGATTTGCATTTGTGAATGCAGTGATGAATTATGTTCGCTGACAATGGCCTGTTGAAGTACTCCTGGGCCTATGCAGTGAATCACGTCTGTTTTTAATGCAGTTCTTCTTCATGGGGGCCTGAAGATCGTAGCCATTCAGTACTGTTTGGATCCTATAAGAACATTTTTCCAGATTCATTGAATCTTTCAATATAATTACATATCTTTTGCTTTTGTTACCTATTTTATTCAAATATGTTGCTGCATTTTGTCATTATATTTCTGTCTTTCAAATAAAATGTAGATTTAATGAATTGTAAAATTTAAAATTTTGTCTTTATATTTTGCAGTGCCCATTTTGGTAAATACAGTTATATAACTATAACTCACATTATATAGTTTCCCTGCCAGAGTATTGTTCTGAACTTACCAGTGATTCATGAAAACTTCTCAGTCTGACGCAGATTGGCAACAGGAGGTGAAGACCACACCGGTCGCCTTTCCTACCAAACAAGACCAGGAAACTGAGGCTTTGGGTTTCACAAGTTCACCAAAACTGGACAAAAGAAAACAACTTGAGTCTTGATTTGTGACATTCAGCTGCGAGGGTCAAAATTTGGTATAAAGACCATGAAACCATGAATCCAACCCTTCTATCAACAGTGGTGATGTAATTGTGTGAGGGATACTATCACGTCAGTATTGCCCAAAATCTCTGAACGTACCTTGTTGAGTTGATGTGAAGGTAAAAGAGGCCAAACCCAATACTAACAAGCTGTGCCTAATGAAGTGGCCAGTGATAATATATACTGTATATTATTGCTTTTGCTCTCCTATTTTGATGTAAATGCTTTTCAAATAAAAAGAACTGTAGACAGTTACATGTGCATTTTTTACTTGCATATGGAGCAGTTAGCGCTCTTATCTACCACTTTTTTTTTTTTAGAGGAGAAACGTCTTGTATTTGCTCGACATCCTGTAATCCTGATTTCAGTGTTTAGGCCAAAATATGAATAAAACCTGAGAAGTGAAATAGAGCTGCCATTTATGAGTGTCCTTCAGAAGCTGTCTCTCCACACAGCTCGGAAAGCCCCAATGCCTACAAACATAGCCAACACATAAATCATGTTTCTGATGCATTAACTGTCAGTCACTGAACAAACTCTTTGGTGCTTATTGTCAAAAAAGGCTTTGCCTACATGGACTGTCTTAACACATTTCATGGTTCAGATATGAATAATAATTGCTGTGGCCAGATCAGCACTCCTGAACAAATGAAGAATGAATGAATGAAGCAGCTCTATTATTAAAGGGCTGTTAAATTTAAATCATTGAATCCGAAACCACCACTTATACTGGACTACACCTTAGTGTCTGTTATGTAAATTGCCACTTTTTTCATGTTTAATCTGTTGATGATCAGCTGCCACTGTAATATTATTCTGTGTTAATTAGTTAATTCTCTGAAGGTTTAAATGTGCAATGTCCTTGAATGTGTTTTGTGTGCCTTTTGTCAGTGGCCAGCCGAGTGGCCCAAGAAGAAGCTTCTCTGGCACTAAAATAGAAAAAGAGGAATACAGCAAACAACAACCAAACAAAAAAGTGTTGGCTTTTCTTTTTCCCTGTCTTTTTTCTTAAAATTATAAAAACACACAGCCAAACATTTTTTTTTCTTTTGTTAGTGGTCCTAATCCTTGTGATGATACGATAGTCATTATGAGACTCGGCTAAACTCAGAAGCATCGTTCATATGACTGGAAAGAGCAGAGAACATAATAAACATTTTTGCTTATAAAAATGCTTAAATATCATTTAATCGTTTATTTGATCAGCTTGCAATACTAACAAAGCGCATGCAGTCTAACTTTTACTCCAATAATACCAATAATCCAGTCATCTCTTGGCCTTTACTAAACCATTGCAACTGTGTAAGAAAACCTGTCTACTAACCTCAAGGAATTCACTAAGTGGTATCTGCACTGGAGGGATGTATTAGCAGCATTTTCATGTAGTGGACTGTGTCAGGGGAAACGGCAAAGCTTTTTGCACATAAAATGCACTGCTCCACAGGGAACGAAGGAAAAAAGACAAAACAAAACAGAGAAACAAGCAGCCATGAGCAGGGCGGAGTCCCTTGAATTAAAATGAAGTCAGTCTACTTAAAAGACAACAGACCAGAAAAAGAAATGGAAAACTGATATTTATGTTGGCTATCAGTTAACAAGAAAAACCATCATTTGTAGGGTAGGCGTTGTACTAAAGGCTGCTTTTACAGATATTTGCAATAGGTTTAAGATTTATAACATCAATAGAGAGGCAAATTAAGCCAATGCGTTAGAGTACATACACTGTATTTATTTTATAAAATTTAAGCTAAAAAAAACCTCAGTTATGGAGGAATATAATTGATATATTTATTTAAACAACAAAAAAGACAGATATCAGTCTTTGTAAACAGCAACCGTGCTTTTATGTTAGAATTCAATGGTGATGCTTATTAAAAGGCCAATTAGAATAATAATGAAAATGGCGAGCACTGATTGCATTATTACAGTACATTTTAGTCATTCCATGCACCCATGTCCATCTGCTCATCTCCATGTTCGGGGGTAAATATGGAGATGAACAGATGGATGTGGACACATGGGAGTTTATCAATAGTTCTCACTTAGACCTTCACCCCAGCCACCTTTTACACTCTGGCAACAATAGGCCAAAGATGACTAAATAGACTAATCAATCAACAGCTCAAAGTGACATTTTGCCTTTTCTGTACCCTCGCCGCCGTAATTCATCTATTCGTACTTCTGTCGCTCTCACCACACAAGGCTGCAGACAGCCAAGAAGCTGAGGATATTGAGGTTTTAGGACAGGTCTGCCAGTATCTCATCTACCCTTGTTTTCCTTTCTTCCTTTATTGACACAACATACAAAAATGCCCTTTCTCTGCCAGACTCCCCCCTCCTCTTTCCTATTTCTCCCCCACTTGCTTTCACTGAGGCCTAATTACATGGTGGACAGAGTAATCGATACAGGAGAGACTGAAAGTCCCCAGGAGGCAGCGTGAGGACCCTCTTAACTCCCTTCAGTCGACCTATACTTACACTTGTACACTAGCAAGTCATCTTGACTTTTTGCAGACATTAGACCCAGCCTTGCCTATTCCCATAGTGCACTACATGACGCTTAAACAGAGGAAGTGCATTACACTTTACCCCCGGGCACAGAAAATACACATCTAATGGGGAAAAAATTGTGTTGGGGCGGGGGCTGTTTACGTCATGTTCTTAATTTGTTGTTGCAATTTGCTGAACCCAGAACTTGTGATGAGCCACATTTATTTGTCATGTTATATTCTATAAATGCAAGTTCACAAAATAGTAATCAAACGAACTTCACTGTGTAAAACTTGGTGAAATGAGTTTGTGTTTAGAATAGATGTGCGTGAGTGACAAGGCCAGAAGCTTAAGTAACTAAATTAACCAGTCCTTTTCTTTATAGCCAAACTCCCCAAACTGATTGCTTCTATTGACAATGGATCATTAAATGAGAAAACTTTGTCTAATGGCATTTATTTTTTATTTTTCCTTTATAAAATACATATTAAAAGGAGAATTTCATTAACATGAAGACATGTTTTACATTTTCAAGTCCAGTCTGAAAATATATATAAAAAAAGAAATGTATGCGAAGGACAGTGTTAATTGAAATTGTAATATTTTTCAGCATTATAACACATAATAGAAATGCCATTAATTAGCCGTCTTTGTAAAATACTTTTTGCTTCCATGGCAAAGCAACTCGGCCTTGTTTTTACAAGCACACCTCTAATTAACTCAGGATGACCTTTAATGTAGGCAGAATTTCAATAACAGTCATTTCAAACAAGAAGCTTTACAAAGTGAAGCGTGATCTGCTAAATTTTGGGTAGCAAGGACAGAGAAGAGTACTGTTTTACAGGGCAGGGAAACCTGGTAGCTTCAAATAAATTCACTTGGATACGATCACAAATGTTGTTTCAAGTCTATATGAATCTAACTGTGATGATGTGTGCAACAGCTCATGGTAGGATTTCGTCAGATTATTTGTTATAATGCCCTCTCTATAATATTTCACTTTTATGGCTGTAGTGTGACACAGATGTGTGGCATTACGCAGCCATTATCTCATGAAATTAATGCTTCAAGATACTCAGATACATACGATTATGTGTCTAATTGATTTAGAGCAGGATATATAATACTGTCTCACTGATGTATCGCAGATTACATAATGCGGGATCAGTAATTAATTTTACTGCTGCAGGTTTTAGCCCATGTTGCCATAGAAACTTCAGGCACACCGATTTGCTTTTTTTCTTTTGACTTTTTGTGGTTCCTGTGGTCTATAAAAGTGTTGCCAAGCTAATATTTTGTACCCATATCTCAAAAGACTGTACAAATGAGGCTGGTGGGGATATCAATAGTTTCCAGTGATTTGGTAACAATCAAAAGCAATGTTTGTACCAAGTTTATGACAAAATTCATCCAGTAAAAAGGACATCCACAATATTGAAAGAAAAAAAACATGCTGTCATACTATTGCTGAAAAAAACACAACAAAACAGGGAGCTGAGACAAAAGAGAAGGCGAAATGCTGGACATGGAGGCTGACAGAAACTGGATCATCCTGAAAGACTTTTTTTCCCCTCTGGTGTCTAAAACTGCTTTTTGAAAGGAGTAGGATAGTTTTTACTGCAATGAGTGGGGTGTGAAGTAGACACAATGGAGCATAATGATTAGTGATTAGGTTAGCTGGGAAGTTGGCTTGGATACTGATCCCTAATAGAGCTAACACAAAATTTTCTATAATCCTTAAATGTAATTATCCTTAAAAGCAAAAGTACGGGGTCAGATTCAGCTTACCAGACCAAACTCAACACTGTGGAAGCACATGCCACTAAAAAACAAATATGTGACCTTTTCATGTCCATGTTGATCGCAACAGCGTTAGGAAGAATAATGACTAGCCAACAAGGCCTTCTCACTGGGGGATCCTCAGGATATGGAGGTTTTTTGAACTTTAAAATTCTTTATGACACCCCAAACCTGTAATTCATAAAACAGAGAAGGCGCACCCCAAAGCAGGCACACTCTCCGCTTTGTGTTCAAATGCTAATTGTTTGTGAAACAGCCAATCACTAGCTATGATATGATGAGAAATAATCCAGTTTTAACCGGTTTCTTCTGCGATAATATCGGCCCAATTCATCAATGTCTCTTTGTCTATTTTTGGCTCGAGCGATTCCAGTTTTTCATCTCAGTAAATCATTGATAGTAAACCCCTTCCTTCTCATTTGGCTCTCTCCCAGCCCTGGCTTTGTTGTGGGCACATCTTGAAGGCTTAACGTGGGTGTTCTGACACTACAGGATGAGAAGAGAGCACAAAGCCAGAGCTAATTAAAGTAGGCAAACTTCTGCAGCCTTGTCTCACTCTCATTGACCTTTATCAAAACACTGACATTCATGTCGGGCAAATGCTGGCACATTCCAGCGAATGCAGTGCAGGGGAAGGGGTAAACAAACACAGGCTCATTAGATTGCAACAGAGACCATCCTATCACCCTGGCAATCTTGTGATACTTAACACACATGCAAACACACTCACCCACTAGGAATTTTAGGATGTAGATGGGTTAATGGAATCACCACTGAAGCCCGTAAATTAGAAGTCACATTTCATGTCGCCTGATACAAACAACAAAAAGTAATCAAATAGCTTGAAGTGCTTAATCATATATCATTCATGGCTGAAAAGCTTGTTACTACAAATAATTATTTTTTGCTTCAATTGTTACAAAGACGATCACTGATTTGACACAATCACTGCGTTGCAGACCATTCACGTCCTGCCTTAGTTATCGGACAGAATGTAACCCCCTACTTTTTAAAGAGATGCTTTCAAGTTGGACTGGTTTGATAGGTACTTCTTAATTACCATACAGTCAAAGTGTTCCCACAAAATCTCAATAGGATTGAGATCCAGTGCCTGAGCTGGGCACTCCATTATAGATAGAAAACCAGCTGACAATTTCTATCCAAGTAGCTCTTGCATAGTTTGGAGCTGTGCTTTGGGTCATTGTCTTGTTGTAAGAGGAAATTGGCTCCAATTAAGCGCCCTCCACAGGGTATGGCATGGCTTTGCGAAACGGAGTGATAGTCTCATTCGTTGTAACTGTGCCTAGAATGTAAGAATCCTAGAGTCGCCTCTTTGCTGACATTGATACTTCTTTTTCCTGGCAGCATTTAATCAGGCTGCCAGTTTAGCGCTTGAGAGGCATACGTTTCTCAAAGTAGAGATTGATGTTCTCTTGCACATCTTTGCTTTTTGTTCTGGTTGGAGCCATTTGGTGATGTTCAGTGTTGTATTCAGAGATGGGCAGTAACACGTTACTGTAATCTGATTATTTTTCTCAAGTAAAGAGTAAAGTAAGGGACTACTATTGCAAATAGGTAATTAGATTACTGTTACTTTCCCGTAAGCACACTGCGTTACTGCGCTACTAAACTAATTACCATGAGTGTCTCATGACAATGACGTAACCACCATCACAATAAACTAGCTAACAGTAGATACTTTTTTAATTTCACCTGTTGAGAATGAAAAAAGAAAACACGCAGAAGAAAACAAGAGTAATAGAATAAACAACATCACGATGATATATGGGAATATAACTGTAAATACTAAATATTAAACATTATTGTGCAGCATGTAAGATGCCCCAGGCTCCAGGCCCCGATAAGCAGCCACCAAGGAGTGAGTCGATGTGTATCTGGACGCCCATCCCCAGACACAAAGAACCACCAACGCACCGATGTCTGAGGGCGTCTGCCACTGGTAGGGGAAGCGGTGGGGGAGATAGGCCTCCATACCTTGGAGGACCTGGGATGTCCCCAGAGAGGTGGCGTCTGATACCCGACCTGACATATGGACACAGACAAACAGGCACACACAGATACAAACATCCATTCCCACCCTCATGCTCTCATATGCAATTACTCAACACTCACCTAACGTGGAGACAGACATAGAGAGACGCTGTACACACAATCACACTCCCCAAGCGTACTCTAAGCCCCGGGTCTAGGTACGCTTGCCCCTGGAGGAGCGTAACCGAGTGCGACGTTCGTGGCAACAGCTGTGTGCAGATCAACAATGGATAGTATAACGAGTGCGGGGGAAGGTACGACCGTGCGTTTAAAGCGTGGAAGTACTGACCTTACTTTGAGTTTGATTCTGTAAAAAGTGCCAAAAACATTAGCGTCTGTTGTTCACTGTGTGGGAAGAAAACGTCTTTTTACAGCAACCCCCCCCCCCAAACTTCCGAGCAAGCACAGAGTACACTGCCACAGGAATGTGAAAGTCACAGAGAAACTGCGGGATCCTTCCACCGATATAACGGCTGCGACACACCTGCGCCAGGGCAAACCTCCGCCTGCCCCACTCCTGCTATACAGATGAAAATAGAGCAACAGAACCGCTGAGTCTTTGATTTTATTTATTTTCTGCTGTGTTTTACGTGCATCTATTTGAAAGAGTGAGTGTAAACACAAAAAACTATTTTATTTTATATGCTGGAATGTGCAGAAAATAGGTTTAAATGTTAAACAAATTTCTTCCAGTCAGAGAATGTTGCATATAATTTAATGTTTGCATTTAAAAAAATTAAAACTAATAAAACAAGTTTTAAAAAGAGACTTTTTCATTTGATTACATTTTATATGATGGATTATGTCATGGACCCGGCTCTGGAGGACTCGGGGGTCCGTGAGCAGTGGGGACTGTTGTTGTTGTGATTGTTATTATTATTATTTGGGGTCTGTGTCATCTACTGTTCTCTGTCCACATTGGTATCTAGGGTGTGTGTGTGTTTGCTTCTCCCTCTCTCTCCCCGGTCCTCGGGGATGTTTTACGGAAGTGTGCGCCGTGGGAAAGGCGTTACCTGGCAACTGTCGTCATCGGAAGTCCCTCCTCACTGTTGCCGGCCCACCTGCAGCTGATTACGTGCTCAGATGTTGGTAATCATCCCCCCCTGGCTAGACAGAGGTATTTAACCTGGGCTCACGGCGACAGTCGACGTGGGATTATTACTCCTAACTGGTATAGTCTGTGCTAGACGTGCGTTCTTGGTATTCGGCTAGCTTGTGGCTAATTGTGGATTTTCCTTCTTCCTCCAGGAGAGTCGAGCGAAGAAGCGAGTTGGGGAGCACACACACTAACGGAGCTACAGCACGGGACGCACTGGGAGCAAGGGACGAGCACTATTGGCAAATTGCACTTTTGAGTGAATTGTTGGACTTCCCTGTCGGTTTCACTGGAAATAAAGTGCACTGTGGCATCGCAGAGTCCTGCGTTTTGGGTCCTATTTTCCTCATCCCATGACAGATTGTGCAGAAAAAGTAGACTTGGGCTGAAAAATCTATCGCTTTATTACCTATTCAGGGTGTAAATCCTGTTTTAAAAAGTAACTAATTACTTTTGAAAATAATTAATCAGTAAAGTAATGGGATTACTTTTTAAAGTAATCAGTAACTAATTACTGATTACTTTTTTCAGTAACTTGCCCAACACTAGTTGTATGGAATGTAAGTTTTTCAAAACTAAATGATTACAAAAAATGTTTAAAATGTGTCACAACTTAGGAGCAAATTACTTTTTTTTTCTTTTACAAGGGTTTTAAGAACAGTATGTTTTATTAATTGGCCAAAGAATTCAAGTCAGTGAGCAACCATGCACAAAAGCACGGCCCTGGAAGTGACTCAAGTGGAAGAAAAATAATCAGTGTTATTTATTTCTAATGGTGTTCCTGTTGAAAAATATTGACTGGGGAGTTTGGAAGGACAAGGAAAAATGAAAATAAAATCAATAATGGAGCTAGGAGAGGGTTCAAACACCAAGCTACCACCAGCAACTTAAACAAATATATGAATAATGTAATGACATTACCTGTAACATTAACATCATAACCACAAACTCCTCTGTACCCTACGGCCTATCTTGATGCGTACCTCCCTGAAATATAACTACACATCAGGTCGACGCCACCCACGACTATTGTGATCAGCCTTTTCAGCATGACAGATTCTTCTGGTGCTTTTTGGCTACTTTTACACTGAAACAATCATTAAATTCATCAGTGAGAGAATAACAATGATTGTTTCAGTGGCCCTGAAAAAAACTGACAACTGAAAGTGGAGACTCGGGAGTGAAAAAAGTCTCAGCATTTTCTCTTCTCCGGCTGGCTCTGGATGTGAATTAATTAAATAACCACACACAAGCATAAATTCCGGCAATGATGTTGGCTACTTACGTAGGTTACATCTTAGGCTCTGCAAAGATCACCTGCAGAAGCTTGAATGTGGCCTAACAGCATATTGATAATGTATATTTTTTCTGTGATATCTGATGCTGAGACTGGACTACATTATGTTCTTCACCACAGATTAAAAAATGTTGCATGTGTTCAACAATAATAGTTCTTTACCTAAACATTTTAAAAATATATATTTGCACTTAACTCATTCGTGAGAATCCCTTTCATTTCACAGTTAAGACCTGGATGGCAACATATGTATTCATAACTTCGCTGTTAGCTAGGTTTCAGTAACATTCTTATCACTGCTTAGACAACAAATAAGACAAATAGCAACAAGCACATGAATCATTATATGAAGGGGAAAAAAAATCGATTCCTTTGGCTTGAAAAAAATTAAATGTTTGCAATGCCAAGCTATGATGTAGTATTGCACCATATTGCATTGAAAACAGTTGGACCCCAGACTGAGCATACAGCAAAACAAGTACACACAGAATTTTTGGCCTACTGGCATGCCAGTCCAAAGAAATAGAGATAAATACACATAAGTCTCTATGACAGTGCTTTGTTTTATTGAACAGTGGGTAATCCATGAGGACAGAATATTCTGGTGCACATTTAAAGTGTTTTACACCCTCAGACAGATAAATGTACCTGCAGCAACAAGAATCTATGCAAATTAGAATACTACATCCCATATTTATGTTTAGAAATTAAACTCAGTGCAACAAGTTAAATATTGCATGACCGTGTTGTACTAATGCAATTATCCATCCATTTTCCACATCCTAACCCCTCTGTGGGATCATGGGGTGCTGGAGCATCCTGCAGAGTTAAACATAAATAAACATAGTCCTGTGAGCAATTTAGAATCTCAGATTCACCTGACCTGCATGATTGAACAGCTGGAGAATATGGGAACACCCAGAGGAAATGCACGTAAATACCAGGGACATGTAAAGTCCACCCTGAATAATCCCAGTCAAACCTGATTGTTTTTAAACCATGGAGCATTCTTGCTGTGAGGCTAACCACAGAGAAGCATGTCGTGTAGATATGATTAATGCTGTCGAAACATAATTTATGCTGAATTGCCCACACTGAATATCAAAATAATAAAGGAGGCAGCTCAGAAGGATATATTAGACCTATTTATTTTGCTAGTGTTTTTTGTTTTGGTAATGTCATTAGTTAATCCAAATAACTGGAGATATTAGCATGGCCAAAATATAACAGAGCTGTTTAAAGAAATTGGGAAAAAATAAATATATATGCAGTAGGTGCAGTGTTGGGAAGGTTACTTTTAAAATGTATTCCACTACAGATTACAGAATACATGCCCCATAATGTATTTTTTAACATATTCCGTTACGTTACTCAACGACAGTAACATATTCTGAATACTTTGGATTACTTAATATATTATCATGCTTTTTACAACTACATGCATGTATTATTGCTGTGTGATTTATTACTATTACTGAAGACTACTCACCAAACCAATACCAACTAGATTTCTTAATATAAATGAGTAACAGTAGGGTGGACATTAGGTAAGGCTGCACTTTTTGCAGCGATCTCGTATAGAAACTATTCCGCGCGTATATAAAACAGATCCACGGCGCCGAACCTTAGTGAAGGGACCTCTGGCTATAAACGGTAAATGTAACGGAATACAGTTATATTTTGTATTTTAAATACGTAAAGCCGGTACATGTATTCCACTACTCCCCAACACTGAGTAGGTGGAGATATTTGGTTATTTTATGGTAAGACAAACAACTCTTGTTAATGAAATGAGTCACTCATGGGTGTATTTTTTAATTTACTTGAGGAAAAAGTCCCAGGAGTGCAGAGTCTGACAGAAGGAAACTGTGTGTGCATGTTCCTTCTCATTTGTTCAGGCAGCTGAGGGAATGAGTTACAGCACAGCCTTTCACCTGCATTGTTCCCTCCGCACCTTCGCCTAGACGTCACTCTGACCTCAGCCAGCAATAACTGAAGAGATAACTCACTCAAAACTTTGTGTCACTGAGTTTGAGTCATTCTTTTCAAGCTCCGGAGGTGGCATTTCCAACAATATGTGAGCATTTCAGGAATGGTTATTTTCTGCCTCCTGGTTGCTGTGCATTCGCTCATTTACCAATGTTCTTGGTTAAACTCTGTCAGCTCACATCTTTGGATGAGCTAAACTTTGTTTAAAAAATGGTAACATGTTGATAACGTTCCTCTCATGGGTTATAATTATGGACAACTCTTGTCTTGTCAACATCTTTGCAGGCCTGTATAGTAATATTTTGTGTTCTTTAATGTAAAACATTGATCATTTTAAGATTTACCACTTACTTATTTGTAAGATCACCCTTTAAAATGTTATAAACAAACTAAACGGCACTCACCCACAAAGTGACAGCAGAAGAAATAGAAAAACAGAAAGAGGAAATTAAACAAAAGCCAGATGGAGACACAGCATTACAAGTACTTACCAGCCACTTTGTTCAACTGCATGCTAACACAAATATCAGTATAAAATATTAATATAGCAGCAATTGAACACGTTTAGACATGTAGACATGGTCAAGATGATCCGCTGAAGTTCAAAACGAACATCAGAATGGGGAAGAAAGGTGATTTAAGCAACTCTGAATTTTGGGATAGCCTTTAGTGTCAGGCAGGCTGGAGTATTTCTGAAATCACTGAAGGTGCTTTATATTGTACAGAAAAGACCCTAATACAGAGATAACCTCAACAATCAGACAACCTCCAATGAGCAAGCACTTGGTGACAGTGAGAAGGAAAAACTCCCTTTAACAGGAAGAAACCTCTGGCAGAACCGAGGTCAGGGAGGGGCAGACATCTGCCATGAGCAGTTGGGGGTAAGGGAAACAGGACAAAATATGATTAAGCATTTTTTAAAATGAAGACCTGTAGCGATCGACTCTGGAGACAGTTACTAATTCTGCTTCTGCCTCAGCATCTGCTGAACCCGCGCTGTGATTTTTACATGCCCTACTGCGCAAGTTAATGTCATTCCCCATCAATTCCACTTTCTTATAACATCAGTACTGTGGAATATTTGGTAGTGAGGAAATTTCTGGACTTGATACACAGGAGGCATCATGTAATTCACTGAGCTCCTGAGAGCAACCCATTCATTCATAAATGTTTGTAGAAGCAACCTGCATGCTTAGAAACTCATTGGAAGACCTAAGTTCAATGATTTGGATGGGTGTGTGTGTGTGTGTGTGTGTGTGTGTGTGTGTGTGTGTGTGTGTGTGTGTGTGTGTGTGTGTGTATATATATATATACACACACACACCACCACCACACCAGTATACATATATATATATATATATATACTGGTGTGGTGGTGTTCTTTTGGCTCCTCTGCTGTTATTATGTTGCTGCTATACTGCTACCTATCTCGGCAACAAGATCCATAGCCTGAACATCCATCCATGACAGGCTTATGTCAAACCTATAAATTATTCCTTTCAGATTTGTTTCTATACTGCTGGATTTGATTGATTTAAAGTGTTTTGCTAGCGCGAGAACCAGACAAATCTGAAAGCTCATGTTTCATTTGTTCTGGCACAATGCGTTTGGCTCATCTCCTGTTCAAACAGATTTCCACATGCCACTTTTTCCATACCAATTTGATCACAACAGCTTATCTATGGGAAACGTTAATATCAATCAGTATATTTGCATATGTTTTTCTGTCAGAACTACTTCACATGTTTTGGTAGTCCTGTTAGTATAAAGTTGTATGGGGAAGCACTGTATTATGAACATGCTGAATATTTAAACTGAGAGGTTTCAGACTACTTTGTGTTTGGGCATATGCTGACTAGTATTAAACTTCTTTAAACGTAGTCGTGACAGTGCTGTAATGTAAGTGGGAGCTATTCAGTGTTGCTTTTTATTTAAATAGGAAACCTTTTGTAGCTCGAAATTATAGTGAGCAAATCATTGATATTTTCTTCTTGAGAGCAAATGTTCACATTACATCCATACAGGAAGGTTTTGAACCGAGGAAGCTTTTAAGCAAGCTTTTAGACAGAGCCAGCATGTCTCTTTGTGTTCCCCATCAAGCTGACAGGAATTCAATAATTCCAGGGTCTCATTAAGTATCGGCAATTTACCGGGTGTAACATGTCTGACGCACATCTGCAGTGAGAACCCCCTTGCACACCAAGTCTGGAGTGCAGCACAATCTGCAGCAGTACCAGCAGTTATTGTTCATGCAGCACCTCACTCTGGTGCCCAGTGCTTCACAATTCTTATTCAGAGAGAGACCTTCTCACAGCTACTGCGCCTGCAATCCCTTTACTTTGCCACTGACAAAAAAAGAGAGAGGAAATCAATGAAACCAAGGATCAATAAGACTCTTCCACTACCAAGGCTATCTTCTTCTTTTTTAAATAATTATGTAAAGTTCAATAGTGAACATAGCTGCAGTCTGACATTAATTCTCCCCATTGTCATCTGGAAGGGTACAAACCAAAGCATATACTAAATACCTGATGGTGTGTTTTGCAGGTATTTTTCTTGATACATCACCTGTATAACAGTAACAGATTTATGCACTTTTTAAGTAATTTGACGTTCAGTGAAACAGCCGTTTGAGCCCCTGATATTCAGACCAGGCATCTTCAAAGTCTGTGATAAGAGAACAAACTGCAGGAAAAAAATTAGATAAGTTAGTTTTATTTTATTTTAGAATTATCATGTTACCAATATATTACACTACATTATTTTAAGACACACACACACACACACAGTATCTGTCTGCTGTGAGTCAACCTTCACAGGTCAAAATTCCTACTTCTTCACTAACATTATCTTGCACTCCTTTTTATCTCCATTGTAGCCCGGCATAGCATTCGTAACTGTTATCTCAGTTATGCAGTGAAAGACGATGTTGTGTCAAAGCTGACTTTATTCGGCTGAAAAAGAAGAAAGGGGAAGATTGAACTGATACTGTTAAAAAATAAATCACATCGTTGCGAGAATAAACCAGAAGCAATACACAAGTCATATAACCCCACATAATGACGCACACAATGATGTAAATTAAGAAGCAAGAACTCGAGTCCGTGCTTCCATCAGTACGAACGGCTTCTGGCTGCAGTTTTGGGATCCCTTTGTGATCTCACAGAAATAACTTTTTATAGTTATCAAAGGACAACATTTTTAGCTTCACCTGATTCACCTAATTAAAGACCTAATCTGTCACACTTTGACAGCATATTCACATTTGTAAGCAAAGAGTTTGTTGTATGTATAAAATCTAAACTAAAATCATGTACTCATTCACTTTAACTGAATTTGCACTACAGTAGCTTTTGAACCGTATGCTGAGATATCTGTGCACTTTGATCACATTTTTAACATTTCAGCAATGGCTCAAGGAGTCATCAACTGCTAAGATTTACCTCAAAATCCTTATGTTGCAAGGTTTTGAACATTATTCCAGTTATGTTGTTTTCATATTTTAATTATTTTGGATGTGTCATATGGTTTCCAGTGTTTGTATGGCAAAGAGTGTGAAGCTTTAGCTGGAAACACTCCACAGTCAGGATTGCTGTTTGTTTAGGACTGTTGTGCAGTGTACAGGGCATTTGAATGCATCAAAAATGAGGTTGTTTTCTTTTAAACTGTAATGTTAATATTCTTTCTTTAACTTTCTGAAAAAAATAACTAGGCCATTTAGAATTTGATTTTTTTTTTTTACATTGGTATATTGTTCTGCTACCACACACACACACACACACCATTAGTATAAATGACCCCACTTAAATTGAGGTTAATTGTTAGTTTGCATATTTGATTAGTAAAGCCATCTAATCATTTTACAGTGTAGGGTAGGTTGTACAAAAATAATCTTGAAAATTAGCCATTAATAATTTAGATAGTTCAGCATTTTGGGATTCACTGAAAAGTTAGAAAGACTGAAGCTTCTGCGTCAGCCAGCTTAGCCGAGCACACAGACTAGAAACAACCTATCAAATCTTAAAATGCTCATTGAGCCAAGACTGTCTCTGGCAGAGGTTTTTGTTCAGATGTGAGAATGAAATCAGGAAATCGTAAAAGAATAGGCTGTAGCATGTTAAACCGATACCCCTGAAACCACAATTTGTGTCCACGCTTGAAGTCTGTATGTGCATTTAGAGCAGCGGTCTCCAACCTTTTTTGCGCCACGGACCGGTTTATGCCCGACAATATTTTCACGGACCGGCCTTTAAGGTGTCGCGGATAAATACAACAAAATAAAACTAGTACCAGTACCGAAAAAAAGAAAATTTATTCATAACACACGTGAAAAGACCCAGGAAAAAAAGTTAACGATAAAAACGATAACTAAATAACGTTAAAAACCGATAAAAACCCTGAAAACCATACATTTCACACCTGAGCCTCAACTCTCGCGGCCCGGTACTGAACGACTCACGGACCGGTACCGGTCCGAGGCCCGGGGGTTGGGGACCGCTGATTTAGAGGCTTTTTTGAAAGTGATCACGAATTTACCATTTTTAAATGGGAGTAGTCATTTTAAGTGTATGGCTTCCCACCTCTTTTCCCTAATGTCAGCCTTGTGTGATGCATTAAGTTGAGGGTTTTTTTTCATAGGCCTTGAATTAAGTAGATCTGGTGTGTATAATTACAGTTTAATTTGGAAGTATGTTACTCTTTATTACTTCAAAGTTAGAATAAGATTTTATACCAAACTAACAGTTATCAAAAGTGCCCTATAACACTCTCCCATAATTATATTTTCTAGCACAATGCTTAAAGTCCAGCCATTGTGAACTGAAAAGACACTGTAATTTTTTCAGCTTTTATCCCTCAGGGTACTGACTACTTCCTGTGTCTCCTCAGAAAAGCTGTAAAAAGACATGGCAAGAGGTGATTGATTGAATAATCCGTTGCGCCTCTTATCTGAGCTTACTTCATCACTCCATCCAGCCTCCGAAGATAAATCTTCATATCTCCTCACACTAAAAGATGGGTTACAGGTGAAAACAGGACTTCTGATTCTATCTTCAAACCTCTCTCTGTTTCTTTTTAACTTGTCACCCTGATTTGATTTTCCAGCTGTTAGCCCTTTTTTCCTACATTAAATGGCCTCGTGCAGAGGTTGATTTTTTTTCTCATTATGGACATCGAGGGCAGACCATACAAATCAATGTTTGACTCCTCACTTTAACCTTGGGATGTCATTAGTGTCTGCACATAAAAGCTAAGCTTGACTTGAGCTAATTTAGCTAAATGAGGATATGTCCCAGCAGAGATAAAAAGATGAAGGGGAGCCTTAGCAGCATGACATTTCTACCTTCATGAATGACTATAGACTCATTCTAAAACACTTGAGGCTAAGGGGCAGATGTGACATTCATGATTTGTAACCTTTTTATGCCTTAGTGCTGTATTATGTAAAAATATATAATATAATATATATGTATTGATATGAATGTCACTAAAAAATTATTTTCATAAATTCAAATTCAAATTTTATTTGTCACACACACACAACCATACACAGATTTACACAGTAAATGTAAAAATAGATGCATATGATTTATCAACAGTAATGGATAAACAAAACAGATTTTATGGTAAATAATCTATTTTAATAACATTTATGTTAAGTTAGCATTAGCACCATAAAGTGACAAATGAACTGTTTGGTTGGGCACTTTAAAAAATTAAACATTTAATTTCATTTTTTTAATGCTATCAAGTCACATACATCTGCTCAGTAAGTCCTCTAACACTATCATATATCAAAAAATCAAACCTTCCTACCTCAGTTCAATCAATGACGCTTAAAATATGTTGGATGGGTTTTTGGTTTTTGACTTCCTGGTTGGGATAAGAAAAACCAACCATTTACATTCATAGTGACATCTGGTGGATTTCTTTCAGCATTGCATACCTTAACCAAGTGCAGAGACAGCTCACTTAGGTGTAGTGAAGTTAGGCACTCTTCTTATTGAAATATAGTGACTCAAACTATGCTCGACCATTTGGTTGAGCAGGTTGTTAAAAGCTTAAACACCTTAGGGATTAATTGAGAAGTCAGTGGTGACAATCTCACCCTTGGGGACCAATTTAAAGTGCACAAGCTGATGAATGTTGAAAATTAAAACAAGCATTCTTCCAGACTTGCTTTTCTTTGTGTTATTTTTTCAATTGTTCACTTTAAGGGTCACCACAGTAGATCAGCTGCCTCCATCTCACTGTATCCCAAGTGTCCTTTTCTAGCATGATAATCCTCTGCAGTATTTGTATAGTGAAATCTAAATGGAGAAATCAGCTAAAAGTTAGCATTAACTAGTAAGAAAGCTTCTTGCATGCCTGTTTGTATCCATTCTTTAAATAGTTTTTTGGCTTTGGCAGTTGTCTCTGGAAGCAGGTTAAACGCTGCTTGTCTACAGGCCACTGGAATCTGTATGGGGGCCAGTGTTATGATGGAAGTGCTTGTGTCACAATAACAGTGGAGTTTGTCATGCTGAAAGGGCAGCAGGGCTTTCGCTGGCCTCAGATCAGTTATATCTGTGTATTGTATAGAAACAGAGCTATTATTAATTACCAAAAGAGCCCTTTTTACCATGTTAACATTTGAGTTTTCTCTTACTAGCTTCTTTTGCCAACATGTGTGAGATATAGAGGAGTTATAGGAATTATAAATACTAAGCTTTCAGAATAGTATTTATTAGACATCACTTGGTTGAATGAAGTTACAAAGTTAATACACCACGTTTTATTTTATTTTTTTATACCACTAGATACTGATGTTTAGCAATGTCCCAAAGTGCGTAAATTCAATTGATTCCACTGTGATGTTTTTATCTTAGAAATATGTTTAGTATACTTGAAATCAATGTGTAGGCCTGTTTTCTGGGATCATTAAAGCTGTTTATTCAGAGATATCTCATCAAAGTACAGCCACAACAAACATTAGATTTTATAGAATATGATGCATTACTGTAGATTAAACAGAATACTAAATATTGAAAATGAACCTGAAATATCAGCAGCATGAAGATTGATCCTTATAACACTAATGGGGAAAACCTTTCTCCAGATAAGTACTTTTACTTGGCCGATAATGCAGTTTTATGTATATTGAGGTGTTTTCATAATGTTTTATTGGTAGTTTGGCTAAAGGAGTGGTTCTGAACAAGTCATCCAACACTTGTCATTGCAGCTAATAGGAAATGTTTAGTTGATAAACATAGAAGTAACTGTAATTTACAAATTTTCTACCAGGAAGGAGTGAAGAAAGGTGAAGAGTCCAGCATAAAACATTACGAATATTTGGTAGGGGTGAATGGATGTCATCTAGTTGCCTTTGTGTAAAGTCACCGCATGCCACTGATGTACAATATATGCGCCTTTGTATACAACGTGCATGTATGTGTCATTTTTATGCTATATGTTTTGGTGTATACTTATTTAAATGTGTGAATGTTGTATTTTAAATAAAAGTGCTGTAATTGTGCTAAAAAGGTGTGATTTTAATCAGTACTTTACACAAAATAGCTTTGGCTCATTGTGAATTCTGTATGTCTGTATTGTGTATTTATCCACGGAGCTCCTGTTTTTTTTCTGCTTAGTAACACTGTGGTAGTTAAAAGTGAAATTCCTAATTTCGGATAAATAACACAATAAATCAATATATTAAATAGCAGAATATATTCGTTTCCCCACATTACAAATAGAAAACAGAATAAATGTAACTAAATCTTTGTTTTGTTTTATGGGTTTACCTAATAAGATGGCTCAGATTATATAAATCCATTTAAAGGAAAAAACATATCAATGTCACAGTGCGTTTTGATTAAAAACAAATTAATCTAAAACTGATTCTGAGTTCATTTAAATATCGCAGATGTTATTTGACTGCATTTATTTGCAGTGTAACAATATGCTTGGAAAGTATAAATCAACATCTAAAAATCTGTAAATCACATTTGCATCATGGGTGTTTGTTTCGATTTGATTCATGCAAACTGTGTCAAACACATCTTATTAGTTTTAAAATAGTGTTCCTACCTAAATGTGTAGATAGTTCTGCAAGAATTTTACCAACATTTTCAAAGGTGCTGCAGTGAAGGAAACCTCTATTATAACAGATGAGCCATTTTAAGGTAAAGCAACCAGTAGTAACTAGTAGCCACAGCGTCAGTTTCCTACACATGTAAAATATACTCACCACACAATCACTGTAGCTAAAATGATAATATAAAATTAGATTTGTGTATGTAAAAAAGGATGCTCTGATTAGCATTGAAGTGATTTGGGAAAAGAGATATTCAGGCAAATGTGTATTACACAGAAAAAACTAAAAAACTTTCAACAGTTGTATCCATTGTATCAATTCAGGAATGTCCACTTCCCTAAATTTATGTTTTAATCTGCTGATTAAAAACACAAAATGTACCCAATATAAGCAGCCTGACCAGAAGACATTCACACTCCCACACATGCTCACTCACAGATATTATCACCCCACATAATGAGATGCCTTTCTTCATTTAAATGGTTTGAATGTTTACTTGTAGAGGGTTTTTTGTCACCCATATCCATCACTGATCCATCTCTATTTGATATGTGCATCTGGGTAATCTTGAATCCAGCTGGGGTGCCAATTGTTCTTATTATTATTCTGTGTAGAGATATTCTTTATGCCACCGCCAGATCTGTTCATCACATGGGTGAGCTCCTCCAGCCTGCTTCTTGGCAGAGACTATAATTACAGCCAGAGCAAGTCTTGATCAGAATAATGGGAAATTAAATATTTTAAGAGGAAGGATACCCGCTCTTTAAAGTCTTAATCAATTTTATAGATATTGTCAGGGAATTAAATGAGAGAGATAAAATTAGCATTTTCCAACTCTATCACAGAAAGCCCTCCTTCTCTACAGCCATACTCTAAATACGGAATCACAAATTTAGAAATGATTTCCGATGTAAATGTCTCCATTAAATTAATAGATTTTGCTCTGAAGCAGAAGGTTGCTGCAGGTTTCAAAATCTGTGCATTCATTTTATAAGAAAGGAAAAGCAGAGTATAACCTTCTCAGCTCCCGTGCAAATTCTGAAAACATGCAGCTGGGGCCCGAAGGCATATCATGTATGCCCCAAAAAGCGATTTATGCCATAGAGGATTGTCACTAGCTCAGCTGGTTTCTTTTCTTTTCATGTATCATTGTCAACAACAGCATTAAGAGCGCCTATGTTTTCATATTCTTGAGAATGGCTTGTCAGGAAAATGCCAATGAAAATGTGCAGAGAAGTAATCTTCTGAGAGAAGGAAATATAAATAAAGGAACAAACAGTGGACTTTATGAGACTCTGAAAGGAACTGGTGAAGTGTGATGTCAAAACAAAAGAGAATAATTGTGTGTACTTGGCATGAATAGAATTTAGCAATGGTATGTGTATTGTGATTGACTTAAATGCTTACTGGTGGTATGGATGTGACTTTAGAGTGTTTATGAGAGCATAACTCATGGCTGTGCTTTTATTGTACTCATTCCTGACTAAAATTACCTGCATTGCGTGCATTTCAAAGACTTTTGTGTCACAAAGCTCACACTAAGAGAAGAATTGGAGAAATGAGGGTTTTATTGCATTTACAGGTATAATCAGATATGTTTTCAAAGACTCACATGTGAGTATTTTGAGCTTTTGTCTAGATAGGACAGCAATGATGAAAAGTTAACAAAGAAAGTGCAGTGAATTACTGAAAATAGCTAAACAAATAGTTGTCTAATCAAAGGTGTTTTAGTGGTTTATTTAATTGCTATGAATAATGTCAAAGCAAATGAGGCAGTGGAGTCAACTGGTGTACATGATGATCTATACCAGGGGTAGGCAACCTTTCTGATGACGAGTGCCGTCTAAAATTTCCTCAGAAGTCAGTGTGCCATATGATTGCATTAGCAATAAATTTAATAACGCTCTATATTAACAGTTACACACTATATAGAACCACTTTATAGAATTATATTTGTTCGCAGATGTTGGCAGCTATCAGCGAATAGTTATCAGCTATTTTGAAACAAAAAAAAGACACATTTTATCCATAACAAGAACTCCATGACAGCAAATGAACTGTACAACAGAAAATACAAATGCTATTTGTGGTCTCCTCACAACAATGATAAGAAAAATAAACTGGGCCAATATGGCATGTTTTTTAATACACATGTTAATGTGATCTCTGGTCTCCTACTCAGAGACACAGGTCTCTGAGTGTCCAGCATTCAGACGGCTGACACTCTTCGTGTGAGAGAAAACCTGCTCACACAGATATGTAGAGCAAAATACTGTCAAAAAGGCCTCTGCAATGTTCTGAAGACAGTTAAACTTGTCAGGTAGTGATGTCCAGCAGGTGAAAATGCACAGCTGTGGATTCCAGCTGCTTCGGTGTTGCATTAACTGGCATTAACTCAGCCAGTTAATGCAAGACAAATCTAGCTGCTCATTAAAGATTTCTGGTTTGATCAGAAAATAAAACATTGGTTCATACACCTGAAAGTCCCAAAAACGTATTGTGAATTCTGTCTCAAGTCTACGGATGTATCCATGTATTTCCGTGGTGCTGATGCTGTGCCGAGCGGACAGCTCCTAAAGCATTTGAAGTGTCGGAATATGGAACGCTAACAACGTCCCTCTGACCAGTAGGCTAAGTTATTTTTAGCCAATTACAAGTTGAATCTGGTAGTTAGGGTTGTTAGCTAAAATACCGTCATTAAGAAGAGGCACAACTAATGTGTCTATGCGAGCTAATTTGCGATGTGCACTGCTGGCACAGCCATTTATTTTTTAATGCACCTTCTCAGATTAATTCACTGCGTGTCGTGCCCAGGTTTTGGCCAACTTGTTGTAGCCAGAGCTAGAATGTTAGATTTTTACAAGCTGTAAAAAATAAAAATTGTATCCACTTATCCAAGTTGTTGCTAATACATTTCATGTCTATGCCAGCGTCATAATATCCTGTTAAGACAGAGAATCTGTCACGAGATGCAGGAGGGACTCAGGCGCAGACTGAAATCACAGAGATACGTTTGTTTATTTAACACTCCTCATGCACAGTTTACAGGTGAGGGAAAAGGGGTCCAGGGTCACCAGAGTTCACGAACGGATCAGGAAAGTGAAAAGATTTCTCCATGCAGTTAGCTTTCTCCACAAGGAATCATCTCCCTCGTTCTCGCCATACAAAGTCAACATACTCAGATCTTCAGCCTGGCCACGCAGAATCTATGCAGAAGAACAGGAGAATCAACATTCGAAAATACTCGAGGGAAACTCGAAAATGTTGCTGAGCTGGAGTTACACTGACTGGGTTATACAATAATCCAGTGAATGAGGTACTCCCAGCTGCTGCCTTAAGTAGTGAGCTTGAGTGAACGAAGAATCTGAGCTGATCACTTGCAGGTGCGAGGGCCAGAGGCGGGAGGCCGCAATGAACTCTGCCCAGGCAGTGCGTGGTACATGAGAGAGGAAAAATAAACAAAACATATGTAGCCACACTGGACCAGTGACTCCTTGAGTGATCATGATTCAATAAAAAGGGCATGTGACACCTTAATGGAAACATTTTAAAATAATAATAAATATAGAATAGGTAGGAAGTTAAAACCCCAAGTTAGTATCATCATGTGGTCCTAAATTTATACACCACTATATAGCAGTTTAAAGAATATACTGTCTTTAATGCTGTTTAAGCTACATTATTTACATAGGTTTTGTGGAGATGCAGCAAAAAGTTTCAGTTGTGATCGGACAAAAAAACAACTTTTCTACATCAGTCAGTTTTGTAATTTGTTTATATAGATTGTATTTGATTCGAGAGGATCCATCTTTCCATCATTAAGGCTCACTGGGACATGTGGTAGAGTAGCTGATATAGGGTAGTGTTTACCCCACACATAATAGAGGACACACTCTTGACCTACTGATCTCCAAAGGCCTGAGCATTTCAAAGGTTACTGTGTCTGATGTGGGCTTATCTGATCATTACTGTGTTTTCTTTGAAAGTAAAATCTCAGCCCACACAAATATATCAACAACAGTGATCACAAAACGGTGTATAACTGAACACAGTAGTGAGATCTTTAACCAGGTCTTCCCATTAACACCTGACCTGTCCAGAGGGTCAGTCAATGAGCTCGTCAATAGCTTCAATGCTAACATGTTAAATGTAATGGACACTATTGCTCCCATTAAGGTGAAGGTTATCTCTGGAAGGAAAAAGTCTCCATGGAGAAACTCCACACTGGTGAAAAATGAAAAAAGAGAGTGTAGGAAAGCTGAGCGCAGATGGAGAAAAACAAACCTCCAGGTTCATTATGACATTTATAAAGAGAAACTTCACAATTATAATTTACAACTGAGGAATGCAAGAAGGTCCTACTTCTCTGACATCATCACTAAAAACAGCCATAATGCTCGGGTCTTATTTTCTACAGTTGACAGGCTAACAAACCCTCCTGTGTCAGTGGCAGCTGAACTTCATTCTTCCATGGCCTGCAATGACTTTGCCAAATTCTTCACTGAAAAAATCCAAAAAATTAGACAAGCAATTGGTACATCAACAGCAGATCCAGGATATGTACTGTGTCCACCAAAAAACTGTTTAAACACCATGAAACAGTTTCAACCTATTAACAGCAAAGACCTGGAGGACATCTTAGGTCAACTGAACTCCTCCTCCTGCTGTTTAGATGTCCTGCCAACAAGTTTTTTCAAAAAGGTCTCAAAGACTTTAGAGTCAGACCTGTTACAGATCGTCAACTTTTCTTTATTATCAGGTGTGTTTCCAGAATCACTAAAAACTGCTGTAATCAAACCTATACTGAAAAAGGACAATCTTGACAAGACACAAATGAACAACTACAGGCCGATCTCAAATCTCCCGTTTTTAAGTAAGATCATTGAAAAAGCAGTTTCTCAACAGCTCAGTTACTTCTTAAAACAGAATAATTGCTACAATGCCTTCCAGTCAGGTTTTAGACAGAACCACAGCACTGAAACCGCTCTGACCAAAGTGTTTAATGACATATGTCTGAATACAGACAGTGGAAAAATGTCAGTCCTAGTTTTACTGGATCTCAATGCAGCATTTGATACAGTTGACCACAACATATTACTCAAACGACTGGAGAACTGGACAGGTCTTTCAGGAACTGTACTAAACTGGTTCAAAACATACGTAGAAAACAGGAAATACTTTGTATCAATAGGTAACTTCACATCTGAGCAGACAAGTATCACATGTGGAGTTCCCCAAGGTTCCATCTTGGGACCCCTTCTGTTTAACATCTACATGCTCCCACTGGCACAGATTATAAACAACAACAAAATAAACTATCACAGCTATGCAGATGACACACAAATATATATCACAATGTCACCAGGAGACCGAGGCCCTGTACAGGCTCTTGGTAAATGCATTGAGGAAATCAATGACTGGTTGTGCCACAATTTTCTCCAGCTAAACAAAAACAAAACTGAGGTAATAGTCTTTGGCGCCAAAGAAAAACGATTACAGGTCACCAGAGAACTTCAATCTATACATCTAAAAACCACAAACCAGGCGAGAAATTTGGGTGTAGTGATGGATGCAGACCTAAACTTAGAAAAACACATTAAGACAATAACAAAGTCAGCTTACTATCACCTCAAGAATATATCAAGGATAAAAGATCTGATGTCTCAACAGGACCTGGAAAAACTAGTCCATGCATTCATCTTTAGTAGGCTTGATTACTGTAACAGCATCTTTACAGGTCTACCTAAAAAATCAGTCAGACAACTACAGCTCATTCAGAACTCTGCTGCTCGAGTCCTCACTAAGACCAAAAAAGTGGACCACATCAGTCCAGCTCTGAGGTCTTTACACTGGCTGCCTGTCCGTCAGAGGATAGACTTTAAAGTTCTGATGCTGGCCTATAAAGCTCTGAATGGTTTAGGACCAAAATACATCAATGACCTCCTGACCCAGTATGAACCATCCAGATCCCTCAGGTCATCTGGATCCGGTCTTTTATCAGTTCCCAGAGTCAGAACCAGACACGGAGAAGCTGCATTCAGCTTTTATGCTCCTTATATCTGGAACAAACTCCCAGAAAGCCTCAGATCAGCTGAAACACTCAGTTTATTTAAATCCAGGTTGAAGACTCACCTGTTCTCAGCTGCATTTGAATAAAGCACCAAATCCACACTTTAAGCTTAAATTTCAAAACTTACATTTAACTACTGATTTTATCTACTGTTCTGATTTTATCTGTTTTGATTTTATATACTGTTGTTTGTTTGTTTGTTAATTAGTTAGTTAGTTTATTTGCTTGTTTTAATCAATTTTAAATCATGCTTTTTATTTGTTCTTGTTTCTAATGTCTCTGTAAAGCACTTTGAATCACCTTGTTGTTGAATTGTGCTATACAAATAAACTTGCCTTGCCTTGCCTTGCCTTGCCTTGCCTTAATTTTAAAGCCCTTGATTTGATTATTAACATAATCAATGCCCCCAAATTGCTCTGTAAGGCAGTGTTCAAATAGGCTTTATTCTTTCCAAAACTGCATCCCTCTGATCTTTTGTAGTAGCACAGCACTTTCCATAACACATTTAAGTTCTATATTTAGCTTAAAATAAATTTCACCATTTGAAAAAAGCAGACTATCTCTGTTTGATTTATGCCACAGGCCTGTCTGAATATGAGAAAATAGACTCAATACTTGAAATGTGCAATTCACTTGTATTTTATTTTTATTCCTATTTATTCTATTTATCCCCTTCGTATATTTTATTTATATTGTCTCTGTATTTATATATATATATATATATATATATATATATATATATATATATATATATATATATATATATGTGTGTGTGTGTGTGTGTGTGTGTGTGTGTGTGTGTGTGTGTGTGTGTGTGTGTATTATATATATATATATATATATATATATATATATATATATATATATAATATTCTGTAACTCTGTAACTTCTGTCGGTGCTGTGCTTTTTTGGAAATCGAATTTCCCAGAGGAACCCACCCGAGGGATTAATAAAGTTCTATCTAATCTAAATTGGACAATTTAACAAATCTCTAAAACACATGCCTTCCTCTTAGGAATGATTGTGTTCATACTATTGATTCTTGCATAGGGCTCAATGAACCTAAATGGATAACATTTTTTACCCTCAACTGCTACCTGCCTATTTAATATGTGTGCAAATGTGGTTCCACGACTAAATTCATTTTCTTACTGATCTACCTTTCCCATAGCGCGTGACATGCAGAGGGGAGGTGATGAAACGACCTCACTGGATAAACTGATAAATAATAGCCATGGTTTCTCAGCTCATTTCCTTTGATTGACTCAAGCTCACACTTAAAAGGAAATGAACCTGGGCAGGAGTGACAAGCCTATTCAGCATAATGCATTGTGGTCTTCCTAAGACTTCAAATTTGTGCTTGCTGTCTGGAAAAACCACCATCCTCTGCCATAGGAGTGGTTAATGAAGTGTGTTCCTGGGCCCTGGTTGGCAGTTTGACGAAACCGCAGAATGGGGCAATCCTCTTCTCTTCCCTAAAGAAAGGACACGGGAGTAAGATGGCTGTGAATTGCCAGATTTTTCTTCCTGTCAGGAATAGATACGTGGAGGCAACCAACCTTAACCCTGCAGCTGTTTAATTGTCACTCCTTCCTATGCTTGGAAAACAAGAACTCTCTGATGTATGAAACTGTTTAACGTGATCCTAAAAATCTGCTTCTTAAACAAGATGAAGGAGAATTCTGTGTTAGAATTCATTAACCGGCTTTAGTTGAATCCTCTTTTTGGATTGGCAAAATAATTTCAATCATGTTTAGAGTATTTCTAAATGATTGCCCTTTCAATGTCTGCTCTCCTGAGGTTTACTTAGGGGGGGTATAAATACTCAGAGAAGAGCTGTGCTTTCTACATACTTCATCATTAGTTGCTGTTTTATTGGTGTATCTTCAACAGAATAGAAAGTTAAGTCTTTGTTTTAATGCACTGGCTTACTGAGGCATGTAAAAGTAATTTCTACATTAATCCAGGAGAGAAGAGAATTTAGGCTGATAAGAAGCAATCCTACTGGCCCACAGGGTAACAAAGTCTTTTTTTTTTCTCTAAGAAATGCTGCGACAAGACAACTCAGTTGACCTTGTGTTAGCAATATTGGAAGATTTATACGTACTATTAATGCTACTTGCACTAGAAAAGGCATTTAGAATGCTACTTGCAATTAAAGGAATCTGCGTATGCCCATATCAGCATACCAATAACATGTGTTATCATTTATAGGACACAATTGAGCAATGCATAGGTGACTACAGATATCAAACTTCTGCTTTTAGGGAATACACAGACCAGCACAATGTGAATTCCCCGACCAGTTGGCAAGTGATTGGTGGAACTTTCTGGGTGTTGTCAAGTGAAATTGGCCACAAAGAGGGCACCAAAAACCTCCTTGTTATTGTTTCTAAGCCTCTGTGACAAAGTACACATACTTCATTACTGTATTTAAGAAGAATTTTCAAGTATCTGTATTTGAGTATTTATTTTTCTGACAACTTTTTACTTTTACTCCCAACATTTTAACACAAAAATCAGTATTTCCACTCATTCTACAGGGTGGGCCATTTATATGGATACACTGTAATAAAATGGGAATGGTTGGTGATATTAAAGTCCTGTTTGTGGCACATTAGTACATGTGAGGGGGCATCTCCTCAAGATGGGTGGTGACCATGGTGGCCATTTAGAAGTTGGCCATCTTGGATACAACTTTTGTTTTTTCAATAGGAAGAGGGCCATGTGACACATCAAACTTATTGGTAATGTCACAAGAAAAACAATGGTGTGCTTGGTTTCAACGTAACGTTATTCTTTCATGAGTTATTTACAAGTTTCTCTTTGTTCACAGCCATTGACATGTCGAAGAGGTTAACACGTGAGGAGTGGATAGAAATTGTGTTGATATCTGGTGAACGTAGTAACCGGGCCATTGCAGCAGATTTCAATGCAGGTCACCCTACGAGACCACCCATCTCCCATGCTACAGTTAGCAAACTGCTTGCTAAGTTTCATGAAACTGGTTCAGTGTTGGATTTGCCAAAATGTGGACGCAAGAAAACTGTCACTAATGAAGAAACATCAGTGGCTGAGCTTCATTCAGCAAGAGCCCACAGCGTAGCACTCGCCGCATGTCACTGGAGAGTGACATCAGTCGAACATCCCTTCGGCGGATATTAGCTACTCACAAATGGCACCCTTACAAACTCCATCTACTGCAGCATCTCAACGAGGATGACCCAGATCGGCGCACAGAATTTGCAGAATGGGCAAAACAAAAACTGTGACAGGACCCTGTGGTAGGGCGTGGTCTGCGGTGCAGGTGCGTCCGCACGGCACCGCAGACCACGTCCCACCACAGACCCTCAGTTCACGCAGAAGATTTTGTTCAGTGATGAGGTAACCTTTTATGTGAATGGTGAAGTTAACAAACAAAACCACCGCTATTGGTCTGACACTAACCCACATTGGATGGATCCCTCCAAGACTGTTGGAACAACAAAAGTGATGGTTTGGTGTGGTATATGGGGTACAACGATAGTGGGTCCATTCTTCATCAATGGAAACCTCAAGGCCACTGGATATTTGAAATTGCTACATGATGATGTGTTTCCCTCTTTATGCACTGAAGCTGGCACGTTCCCTGAGTTTTTCCAGCAAGATGGTGCACCACCACATTATGGGTGCCAGGTCCGAGCATTCCTAGATGAACAGTTTCCTGGAAAGTGGATTGGTCGTCGTGGGCCTGTTGAATGGCCCCCAAGGTCTCCCGATCTGACCCCCTTAGACTTTTATCTTTGGGGTTATCTGGAGGCAATTGTCTATGGTGTGAAGATACGAGATGTGCAGCACCTGAAACTACGGATACTGGATGCCTGTGCTGGCATTTCTCCTGCGGTGTTGCTATCAGTGTGTGAAGAGTGGGAGAAGAGGGTTGCATTGACAATCCAACACAATGGGCAGCACATGCAACACATTTTATAAGTGGTCAGAAACTTGTAAATAACTCATGAAAGAATAACGTTACGTTGAAACCAAGCACACCATTGTTTTTCTTGTGACATTGCCAATAAGTTTGATGTGTCACATGGCCCTCTTCCTATTGAAAAAACAAAAGTTGTATCCAAGATGGCCGACTTCTAAATGGCCACCATGGTCACCACCCATCTTGAGGAGTTTGCCCCCTCACATATACTAATGTGCCACAAACAGGACTTTAATATCACCAACCATTCCCATTTTATTACAGTGTATCCATATAAATGGCCCACCCTGTATTTTCAAAACAGGCTCATTAATTTAGGTTTAAGACATTTGAGGGACATTTTTATTTCACATTATAGTGTGCATTAAAACATCAAAACAGTTAGGGCCTTAATAAAGGTAACTATAACACGTAAAAGACAATCTTATTGGTGTATCAATCACCCAGGCTTATCAGATACAAAAACATGTAAAAGTCAACAGCACATTTGTAGTGCTATACCCAGGCGTTAATGTGGAGCAGAATAATCCTGAATGATCCGGAAGAGCGTTTTTTGGGGCCAGATGTCCTTAAGTTGTGGTTGTGACACTTCCCCATCTAGCTAGTGCTACAGAAAAGGAGCCAGGATAAAAGGAGGAGCATTTTAAGTGGCAGGTAATTTCAAAGGCAACCTTTCTAACAGCTCAACGAACCTCAGCAAGCACACAAACTGTCCCTGTGCAGCTTGTCACACAGTGTGTTGCTAGCTAAAGGTACAGCTGTTGTATTTCCCAGGGAGAGAAAAGAGTGTTGGATAACTTCACTCAGAGATGGAGAAAGAGGAAATGAAGAAGCGAGGTTAAATTTAAAGGTAAAGACTGCTCAGTGACATTTGTTAAACAGGAAAATTACATGTAATGTCCTCATTTTTAACTCGGGTATTGGATCTGTATATGAAGTGAAGTAATGTTTTTTGATATTGTGAAACATCCTGCAAAACAAACTGAGATATAACAATTCTGTGTTATTCAAAAGGTTGAAAATACTCAGCCGTTTAGTGTAGGATAAACATGTTAGCTTGCTATACTGTGCTAATTTCACAGTAAAGCTCTGCGATGGACTGGTGCACAGTGGCTTTGAAATAAATATCAGTTTGAGATGATGATGCTTAGATTCATTTACTGATTTCAGCCTTTATAGTAGCTGTATACTGTCTAGTATAAAGACAGTACACTGTCAGTCTAGGGAATGGAAATCATTTTTAACACAACAAGTATCTGTACTTCTACTTAATTAAAAAATGTCTGTATTTTTGCCACCTCTAGACTGGGGCCTTCAACACCAATTTCAATAACTATAGCTGAACTATGCAAACTGTCATCCAGTAGACCCAATGTCCTATTTTTTTCCTTTAGCTGAACATAATCCCAACTCATTTTGCACCTCTAGTCCTAAATGTCGCTACATTCCTTTTTCCTAAATAATCTTGAGCTCACAAAACAGGCCCTCAGCAACCATCAGACAACTCAAGATTAAGAGTTAGAGAGACTGTCCATGATATTAATACGCTTAATCATATATTTTGATGTGTGAGCAGTGCAAACGTTGAGTGACAGAGAATTAAAATGTAACTGTTGCAATAAATACAAACTACTGTAGAGTAAATGAACCACCGATTTTATTCCTGGAAGTTTATCTTTGTCGTGCCTCTTCACTTTTACATTATCCTGAGTTAATAAAAACACTCTGCTATTCTAAAGCGTCGGCCGTTATCATATACACCCTTACTTAGTACCTTCAGTCATTAGTGCTTTAACCTCTTGGTGAGAAGAAAGTACAGTGAACTGCTCTTCTGGTAAAGCTAGTGACATCAAAATGACATAGTGTGTTTTGCCTGTTTTACAAATAAGCATAAAAAAAATACTATTTGGAAGTTAGTTGAACAACATTAAACCAGCATGAAGTAGTAGTTGCCTGATGTTAGTCTTGACAGTAACATGCTGTTTGATGTACAAAGAGTTGAACTGCTCTAATGGTAATGCTGTGGTTCCATTGAATGGCTGTCATTGTCCTCATGGTCACGGTCTTGCTTGTGCTTCACAACAGCAACCACCAGATGAATGCTATTTCAGCTATGCTGGCTGTAGTGGCCCTGAAAGGATCCAGGATCAACTAATGTCTGATTTTACTGAATCCTACTCTAAAGCTTATATGGGAAAACAATCAAACAAACAACAAAGCAAACCAAAAGAAAATCAGCGTTCACTCAATTAACTCATAAAATTACTAACAAGTAACAACATAGAATAAACAACAAGTTAATTTGTGTTCCCTTAGATTCTATCACAGTGTGATATTAACTTCCAATGGTTTTAAAGAAACACTGGGTCACCAACATTTATTTATTTAAGATTGTGTAACAAATCTGTTTTTACTAAACAGATAAAAAGAATAAAGACTAAGTTTAGAGAACTATGGCCAGTATGTAGAGAAAAATATCTGATTGTATTGCCTTTTATACATCCATGAAATCTTTGTGTTTATACTCCCTTGTACTCAATGAGAATTTCTCCAGCAAGGTGCATTCGGCAATTCTGTTGAAAAACTACTTCATCTAACTGTTTAATGAAGTGAATGACAAGAAATCTTTAAGCACAAGAACAACAGAGTTCAGTGCCCATTAATCACTGATTCTGTGTGAGTGTGTGTGCCTGGCTGGCCCCTTATGACTACACTCCAGTTACACTGCTGCCATGGGGATGTATTCGAATCGTAACCATAGCACACTACTTTAAACATCTTCAAATACTGTTATAAGAGTTTTGCTGTTTTTTTTAAAAGAAAATCGAAATCCCCGTGTTTGCAGGGTAACAGAAATGAGTTTATCTTGTTATAATCTACCCTGAAACACAATATATAACATATGTGCGCAATTTTTAAAAACCATATTATTGCCTATATTTTTATCAGCACGGCCACTGTTGGTGTGACAACTACTATCTTGAATCCAGTGCATATACACTTGACAATGCTAATGCATCGACTGACAGTGGTAATATCTTACAGATTACTGTCATTTATAACTAGTTAAAAAACAATTTTTTTTGCCACCCATATAGTAGGTATACTACACGTACAATAAACTTAAGTGGTATAAATAAATGTCACTAAAAAATCAAATTGGAAGTTACATTTTAACTCAAATGCAATTCATGTTTTCAAGGCGATTTTTCTACTTTAGGAGAGTTTGGCCTGTATTCAGTAAGAAGTCTGTTTATGTCAATAGCAGCGACAATCCCTAATGATAAGGCCAAGAAACTGCCATAAAATGCCGGGATTACTATTTGTGATCAGCAGGTGTGTCAACATTCTCATCTTATCAGGCCATTTCACACCAGCTTGCACTCCAATGAATATTATTCCACATTATCATATGCTTTACAGATATTGGCCAGTGATATAGATACTCCTTTGTAATTCCCTTTCCAGCACATACAGATCTCATGAACCAAGATTAGCTGTCTTAAAATTCACTGTTCAGTAAAGTCTGGAATAAATTTAGACTGAATCGCGTTCAGTTTTGATTAAACCTTGTAAAGGTCCAAGAAACACAGACTGGCACAAAGTGAATTTTTTTTTTTTTAAAGGCAGTAATGATGCACTTTGGTACAAAAATAAGCCTGTTCAGTTTTATAATGTCAAAAGCATTAGTTGTGTGATTTTTAAAGCTGAAAAATATGGAACTATATGGCATTCTCCACAGATGATTGATACCTATTTGCTGATATGACCAGGGCAAAGGTTTAATGCCTGTGAGGACTCTTTTATCAGGATCCATTATTTAACAGAAATATGAACAAATTAGATAAAAACACACTCTTATGCACACATGATTGCAAATTAATGCTGAAAGTAAACAACTGCTTGAGTTTTTGCTTATGCATATGGCATGGTAATCATGAAGGATTCAGATAACAGCGGCTGAAGACTCGGAAGAGGAAAGTCAATCTTTCATCATTCGTAAGAGAAGGAGTCTTGGACTGCTTCAGAGGATCTTTTGTGATCTACTGACCCAACCTTTCAGGAGAGATTGCACAAATTGTTGGGAGATGCTGGACTAGCATCGTGAGATCAGGAAAACAGCTCATATTGGATTCAGTGTGAAACAAGATACTCTAAAAATATGTAAAAGCTGTTTTTTTACATATACATTTAAACTAGAGTCATAAAGGAGCTAGTTGACACCAGTGCACGTGGTTAGTATTCTTTGAAGCTGTGTGTTTTATTCATAATAAATGACATGGATAATGAGACTAAATCTTTTAGATTTGATAGCTGAAAAAAGTGTTGAAGCCACGTAATTTTTCTGCACATGATCTAATCCATGTGTGTGTTTCTTGGGAAATTTAACATTCTCGGAAACCGATTTTCCATCCTTTTAGTCCCAGGACTTTTTAATTTCCACTGCAGTAGAAACACCTGCAAAGATTCAGCAAATTAGTCCAATGAAGCATGAAGAAGCAACAGCTGTTTCTCCACATAATATTTGGTGAGAATTTCAGCACTTTTAGAAAAAGAAAAAAACTCATCCCCTGAACAGGAAGGTTTATTTTTGCTGTGTGATGTATAATATTTATTTGAACATAAGTTAGACCTTGGTGCCTGTGGTGAAAATGTGGCTTTAATGACTCATGTTTAGACACCAGCATTTGGAATGCAGACATTTCAAAGTATTGGAAATCTATTACACACTTTTTGCTTTTCCAAGGTTTGAAATACTAAAGAATACTGTTGCACTAGTACTGATGTCTTGGTGCAATATTAAGACCATAAGTGACTCTTGACTGGTGATGGGGTTCACACAGGTAAAAGTGGTGTCGTTTTAACAACCACATAATCCAGGTATTAGAGATACATTTTCAATAGAAGGACATTACAAAGTTCCCTTTCTACCCTGTTGCACAGGAGCCAAGAAATCTTCACACAGAATCAGAAAGTTGGATTAATAAAACACATGTTTGTTAATCTAATTTCACACTTTGGAACGCTTGTCAACTGTGGAAAAGAAATAAGTATTTTTTCAAATACAGAAAATGCAAAAAGAATAGCAAGAATCAGAAATCCATTGATTCAGTAATCCCCGGATCTTATGTCAATAAGGAGAGAGGCAATTTGTTCCAGGCTGTTGGGCCAGGCTTTAAAATCTCGCTTTTAATCAGATTTTTGGCATGTTAATGCATTTCTCATGCATCTTCAGTAGGGTCATTATGTAAGAGTCAATACAATCAGTAATCTCATCCAAGCTGTACATGTGACCAGCTCTTTGTGGTCCACACTCCTACGTTTCATTAATTCCTCTGAAATTAAATTCAGAGTTGCAGTGTCCTTTTCCCTCTCTCCTAATCTAATAACTGTAATGATACAGATTTCTAAATTCAATCAGCTTTAATCTCGGGGATACAGATGCTCTCAATAGGGAGAGAAAAATGGTCCCAGCTGGTGAGTGGTGAAAACCTTATGAAAAAAAGTAGCTACTTTAGAGAGATGAGGACTTCTGTGTGTTGGATACATTTACTAAAAAGACAAGTTGCGACTTTTTTATTTATTTTTTTAACAATTTCTTTTTTCTGCCCACTGTGCCTGATTCCAGCTGCTTCACTGTTTATTAGTAAAGTTAAAAGATTGTTTTAAAAGACAAAAGGTGAATTGTTGATGTCAAACTGGTCATCCAAAACCACACACTTGTTGCTTTACTCTCATAATCAGCTTAACTGAACGCAAGCTATTGCAGCATAAGAAAACGTGATCAACAAAGGATCCAAACCAGATTCAGACTCCAAACAAGTCAGTGTTTTCTGTGAAATGGAATTGCAGAATTTCACAATGTTTTGAGGCATAATTGGTAATACTTTCATCTAATTTAAAACCTAATATTGCTTCTGTCCTCCACGTGTTTCTTTTTAATGATGGCTGAACAGGCCAGAGATTTTGGGCATCTACATACAGGAGACCAGAAGAGTCACATGGATCAAAATAAAGAATTCTGAATTGTGCAATAAAATATGCATTTGTAAATCCATTTACAAATAATTTTTATTGTATATATTTACAGATTATTATTTAATGATTCAGTTTAAAAAACACTAGTTATTAATACATTCTTCAAAACGAATTATTAATCCATTAAAAAATACTTCACAAAGTTCACAAAAAAGAATTAAACTCAATAAAAACAGTTTTGTAGGGTTCTGTGAAAATCACACAAGCATCTGACCACATCTGGCATATATGGTTCTATTTTATACAGTACACTGTTGAAATTATAAACTATATATTCCAGCTATTCACTGATCAGCAACTTTTAAGTAAATGGATGTCAATCAGTGATGTAATTCACCTGCAAGTGTTTTTAACACACTGTTACAGCATCTGTGGAGAGATGTATTTGAATATCTTCTGTTCCACTTTTCCCAACCTGGAAGCTGAGGATGTTTTAATCCTGACAAGGACACAAACCTTACCACTTATCATAAACATTATTACATCCTCCATGCAGCAGTTCCAAAGCAAGAGCAATGACCACTGATTAAGGTCAGCCAGAAATCTGCCCTTTTCTACAGCTGTAGCAACTTATAATAAAAAAGTTTAGAGTCTTTGAAAAAATGGTAAATGGCCTGTATTTGTATAGCGCTTTACTAGTCCCTAAGGACCCCAAAGCACTTCACACATCCAGTCATCCACCCATTCACACACACATTCATACACTGGTGATGGCAAGCTACAAAAAGGTGGGTCCTGTATGATTTGTCTGAGACCATGTGTCATATGCAGAAATTACACTTTGGTGCTTTTCTGCACCTTCATTCTGCTCAGTTAAGCGCTTTAAAATTTGATAAAATATGGCAAGTTTGTGTTGTGCTGCAAGATAAACCCATTCTGTTCAAAGGTAATCCTTAGTTTTTATACATACAAGGCCCAACTAAAAGTAGAAATTAAAAAAGAAAACAACAAACGAGTTTGGGAGTTAGGAGGACGATTTGTAATCGGTTATAGAACTAACACTCGTGAAAGGGGTCGGTTTCATTTATATTGCAAGAACCTTTGTTTTCTCGCAGCTTCAGTGAGCATTTCAGATTCTAACACTGATTCAATCAACAGAAAAGTCGATTGAATTCAACTGTACACAATGGTTTTCAGTGGAAAAACATTTTATGATTCATCTGTGAGACTGAAGAAGTTACTTGGATGAGTGATAAAACAATTTTCCACGGAAAAAAAAGGCGAGAGGAACTAAACTTTTGGGCATATCCTTGCTTGTAATTCATCCATCAAGAGGTTTTTTAATATATATACTTTTTTCAGTTGGCGTTTCTCTTATTTTCAGCCTTAGCAGCAGTTCTCAGAAGAAAACCAGTGTAAACTTTCTGTCAATCAACAGAAAAAAAGATGATTGAGCCAGCTGCTATTCTTGGGAGTTGAAGACTAAAACTGAACTCATACAGTGAACTCATGTTAGAGTGGACATCATAAGATGATAAGATGATGATATGATATGTGTATAAAAAAGAAAAACACTTTTCATATAAATAACACAAACTATTTATATGAATAATTTACTCTTCTTAAATATAACTCATAAAACAAGTAAAATCACAAATGTGTACAAGTTACAGACCTCCTTCTTAGTAAATGTACACAACTCCTTCTGAGTGATTTTGTGTTTTAAAGGAGAAAGAGATTAGGAGGTAAAGTCGATGACACAGAGTCAGTCATCGCTGAGGCAATCTCTCCTGCGTAAGTCCAGGCGCTGATTTTCCTGTGTGGGTGTCTGATGCCACAAAGCTGACTCAGAGCCGTAACATCCTCCATGACTATGGTATGGAACAGATGTGGGTGTGTCCTCATCTCCCAGAGGAGTCCCAAGATGTTGTCAACACACAAAAATCATTTGAAAATGTAAACATCAACCAAAACATCAGCAGTGATTTAATAACTTTATCACCTCTGTCAAAATGATTTTCATTTACTGTATATATCACAGCATTTAGGGCGTTTATAAGCAGGGCATACAGAGAAAAGTACCAAACTGGATAAATGCTTTCATTTCATTATCTGTATCTTTACCAGACATTTGACTGGGTGTAGGTACTGTAGGTGCAGTGAATGCTTAAATTATACTCATTGGAATATACTGGAAAGTCAATGCTTAGATTTAGCATACTCTGTTAAGAGGCTGGGATTTGATGAATTCATAAAACATCCAAGTTTTGTGTATTAATTTTCAAATTGCATTAATAAACACAGCAAGCATATAAAAATAAAAGTGCACGTGGACCTTGATCATCATCTATGTCCAGTCAAGAATGAATGTGTGCACGCTCATATTTAACCAAATGAAGTTAAATCAATAGTGTCATCTCCAGGTTCTGCAGAGGGCAGTAATATAAGGAATGAAAGAACTGACAGCTATTATTTTAATCACCTTGTCCCAATTCTTTTAACACTAACTAACAGAAAGTAATGTGGTAACATCTGGACTGATGTGTTTACAGACATCATTTTAATCATGTTTAAAGGCTGTAGGTTGCAGCCTCTGGTCTAACACTGTGTATGAATGTAACAGGGCTCAGTGCTGCTTCTAATAGTCTGAGCTGCTTCAAGCTTTATTTGTGAATACTTTAGCTTACTAAAAGGGTAGCTAGCTTGTACTGCTGCAATGTAATATTTTCAAAAGTAACATGATCTTAAAAGAGCAGGGCTATATGCAGTGATGCTAGCGTTAGCCATGTTAGCATGTTACCTTCAACAAGTGGCCAGTCCAGGTCCACAGACGTATACTTGGAGGTTTAGCTCTCCATTTCACTGAGACCCTTCATACTGCATATATCCATGTTTGACAGAGTGTAAATACTGAAGCTGTACAAACCCACACACTTCTTAGCGGTGCAAAGCTATCGGCACAAACCTCAGTGTAGAAAAATCCAGGCATGCAGCCTGTGCCTGTCTAACCAATCAGGGAGCTCCTTACATTGCACTGGATGGCTAATTTGCATGGCTAATTTGCATTGCTTCACGATTTCGGAATATGACAGCTAATCCCAAAGCTAATTCATTTGCTAATATATTAGCTAATCTGCGAGCTAACAGGAAAGAATAGAATAGAATAGAATAGAATAGAATAGAATAGAATTCAACTTTATTGAAAGGTTAATGGAGTGAGGAAATATGGATTTTCAAGGAGTTAAATGGTCATTTTAAATGTCAGAAATATTTTTTGAAATTAGGTTCTTTTTATCCAATAGTATCTCATTCTTTTTTTATGATTTGAAGTATTGATTAATGGTTATTAACCCAATTTATAATACTGATTCATAAAAAGTTTTTTTTTATTATTAAATTATTACATAATAAATTCCTTTAGTAATTTTTAAATAAATAAAATATATTTTTTAATTATTAAATGAATTCACAAATGCATATTTTGTTGTACAATTACTATATATAAATATATAAATTGCACAGATTTCTTTATTTCGATGTCTCTTCTGGTTCCTTATATCTACATACCGGCTCAGTAGTTTTGCTCCACATGTGAGGAGACTTCCTTATTCATAAGTCACTCTGATGAAGTGTCAAAAAGAGGTCACTCAGTGGGGGTGTCTTGCAGGATATAATGACTCAGCATCTATGTGACAAACCAATGACCTGCAAAGATCTCCTTTGCACAATTAGACACTGCACAGTTAGAGTGGTTCTACTTACATCCTTTACACAAATAAAGTGTCCCATAAAGACATGATTGTAACAGTGACTGTTACAGCCAGCATCAATGATGCCAGAAATCTGAGACTGGAGAAGCTAAATTAAATTGCATCATCCCTAATTTCATCATATATCTTTATCTATCATACTTACCCCCCAACATCCTCTTACAGACGAGGTTTTACCATCCAGACGAGGTTTTACCATCCAAGGGGGGAAAAAAAACACCTGTGTGCATGTGCAGGACCTGATAGTGAATTATCTACCTTGCATGGTATTCCATATGGTAAAAACAGGAGTTTTTAATGATAAAGAGAATTAAAAGTCTAACAAGACTAGCACAAGCAAGAAGCAACAATCTTCGTCTTACAAGATTATAGTCACCTAAAAAGATGCACCTGTTTGCTTTTCACAGATAATCTGTTTTACTCTTTTTCTATATGTGAAAGAGCAAGCATGTGGTTTCTGGCCTATGGGATAGCTAATCAGTCTGATTATATGATGACGGAGGTAATGCCAACCAAGTATCCAGTCTAAGAAATAATACCGTGATATAAAGGTGTTATTACACTACATGCATGGAAAGGTCTGTGTTGATCTTTACTGGCAGATAAACAGCACTCCTCAGATCTTTGAGGACAGTAATGTGCATGTTTACAAGAACACAACTGTTAACTGATGAGTCGAGATTACTATTAATAAAAAATGTCAAAAGGTCAGGTGGTCAAGTTTATTTAAAATTTATTTAAGATTTTCTACTCAATATTAAAACAATTGTTAGCAACAAACCACAAATTTTTTTCCACAATATTTTAGAGATGTTGTTAAACGTTCCTCTAGCAACCTTTCATTTGATGTACAGCTCACAAAGGTTGTTGACTGGTTTTCTTGTTTCTTGCCTCTTTCTTGAAAATGCCTTATACTCAAATAGCACTTTTATTTCCTCTTTGCATTTTTGTTCTTTTTTTCCATCTTAATCTTTTCCCTTTACTGTACTGTTCTCAGATATGCGTTTCTCTTTCCACAGTTGTCTGAGACCTCATCATTATGGGATCACTGTTGCTGCTGCTGTTTTGGAAAAACTGTTTTACTTGCCTCTAACTTCCAGTTACTGGTTTGTTCTGTGAAAAGAGGGCTGCACACAGTTGTATCAAATCCTCAAAGGCTGAGGCTGCAGACACTGTTAACTAGTTTGGATTAGAGGTGTTCCATCTCTTTGAACAGATATCTGCATATTAATGTGTTTTTGGCATTTGTTAACATGACAGCACATTAGCTCAGTGGTTAACTTTCAAACCTCACATGCCCCATCTGTGTTTGAATCCAGGGCTTTCTGTGGAGTTTGACGTTTTACCTGTACTTGTGCAGCTCTAGTTTTCAAAACAATGCCCATGTAAGCGCACGCCATAGACTGTATATAAAAGATGACCACCGCAACATCTTCCATTGGTTCGTGAACTTTACATTTTAAACCTTTGATTTTTGCTTTTCTGTCTGCACGTCTGTATCTTTAAACCTCGACAAGCCCGTGGATAGAAAAGAGGATGCAGTGATAAGTTCACAGTTTCCTATAGTGCTTAAACTGCTCTGACAAATCTCACATTCAGAGATGTTTGGTTCAGAGTATACATTTCAGTTGCTAAGTGATTTTGTGCCAAGAGAATTTAAGAAATATGAACAGGTGGATTAGCGTATTCGGTAAAATGGAAAGTGTTTTTTTTTTCATATCAACACCATCTGTCCCACTGGTTACATTTTTCATGTCTGAGAAGTATGTGACATTTCAAAACCTTAATCTTAAAAGTCTGGATGCTGTGAGTCATGGTTCCTGAGATCCAGTTACATTAAAAAAAGAGATGCAGCAGTGGGGAAAGAAGTATGGATACAGAAACAAATTAAAAAAAAAGGAAAACTGAGAGTAAAGCTTAACAAAACTAATAGGTTACTGAATTTTTTCTAAGAAATAACTTTTTTTTAGTGTTCAGTTTGTTTTTGAACTTTGCAGTTGGATTACTTTCAGAAAGTGAGCTATTATTATTAATGAAACCAAAAGCTTTCTTATCTTATTGGTGCATGGCCCAGAAAGCTTAAACCTCTATTAATCTTGAATGCACTATCTCCTTTTTCTCCTTCGTCTGTCATCACAGTACCCGCACGATGCTGTAACCTCAACAGTTTTTGGTAAACCTTGAATCCTGCTGTGACATAGTCCATTCTCCGTGACATTTTTTTTGCTCTTGTAAAATTGAGGATGAGTTCCAGCGACCAGGTTTGGGTTCAAATAACATTCTTTAGACCAGTGCAACTTTAAATGTACTTTTTCAAATTATGTTGTTAATGTGGTAAGTCATGTGTCATAATTTAATAACAATCTAGTTCCAAAATGTTTACTGGGATGTATGTAGTGGTAGCTTTATTGTAACGTATTTAAGACAGCTATAACTTTGAAAATGAATAGTAGTGTGCATATAAATAAAGACAATAATTTAAAAAAAAAAATAGCAATATGACCAAAATGCTAAAAGCCATTGAAGTGGCTTTACCCACCAGTTATCTGCACCCCATCACCAGTCAGGCCCACTCGTATCCTTATACAACCTTAAACTTTTCAGTGTCTCAGATACACGTAAATGCTTTTGGGATTTTGGGGAAACAGTGCAAAAAAAAAAGTTTGATGCTTTCAAAGGAAGGTGGAAGGATAACAATGCAATTTCACACCTTTATTGCTTTTCACTTTGCTTTTGTGTGAGATTACCGGTCACATGAAACACCCAAGAAAGCGTCTCACTGATGAATTAAAAGACTGATTGCACGAGAATTGCACCAGACACGAGGCTTGAAATTCTTGTGCATGGCTTGCCTTGTGTCGAAAAAAAAAGAACATGCATCAGGCATGCTTGGTGCAGAATGCATTAGCAATGTCTACTCTTTAGGGTCACAAGGGCTATAGATTTAGCGGGCCGCCACCACAATCAGGAGTGCACATCTGCACTGAGCTCTTTGTATTTTCATACACGTCAACTCCTATGAAAAGGAGAGAAAAATACCCTCCAGTTAGGTGTAAATATATTACAACAACTCCTGCTGAGACAAGCATCAACAGAAAAATGTTATCATGTTTGTTCATCACATTCATAAGATGTAATTCTAAGCTATGCCTGACCTTTTCTTTACTGTTTTCTGCTACTGAGCAGGGGTTTTTTTTGTGGTTATTTTTTCATTTTTCAACTTTTATGTGCCTCACTGAGAACAACCTGTAGTGCTAGCATGCCTGTAATTTACACACCAGCAATTACACTCTGCTCTGTTGCCAGTGTCCAGCAGTATAGTGTTTTCAGTAGTTATTGTCAGGGAGGACATTCATCGTTAGAATTTTTGGTTTATTATATCAGCTTAACTGTCAAAACAGATATTTAGCTTTCACTCAGAGAACTCAAAAATAGTATGAAATGCTATTTCCATTACAATATAAAATACAGTAGACGACGTCACGTACAGTGGACTTTTAATATGTGGATTTTCTTCTTCCTGCTTCTTTTCACACATGGTTGTAGTGCTTTATTGATAGAAAGTGTGGTTGGTTGGTTTGATCTGTTGTACCAAGTGTTAAATAAATAAATAAATAAATAAATAAATACAATGAAATGAAATATACAGGCATAAAAAAGTGAATGTGAGCTACTTGATGAAATAGTTTGATAGGGTACATTGAATTGCTGCGTGATAAATGAGCATTAAACACCCCTGGATCCGGATTCAGTTTGATCTACTAATAACAACTAAAGTGACAGCCCCTGATTAGCCGTATTCACGATCTTTAAGCTTGATCCGCAGCAATAATTCAATAAAAAAAAAATCGATTTTAAGATCAGCCTGTAAGCTACACACTCATATACACACGGTTAGTTTGCTTTAAAGACATCACTTCGTGTGTCTAAACCATCCTTGACCGCTTCTGCGCGTCGATTAATCAAGCGCATCTGTTTCACGAGGTTTAGCTCCAAAGTTGCGTGTGCCATAAATGTCCGTGGATGGATGCTTGTGTAGGCAGAGGCGCTGTCCACGGTACTGCATTCAGCCCCTCCCCGGTAGACATCACGAAGAGACACGTGATACTCTCTGTCTGTGGCTCCTGACAGTCGCTGGATAAGCTCAACAGGGAAACCAGATTGCACCTTCTCTTCCACAAAGATAACTGGATTTTCGCCCCGCGCTTCTTCCCACTAACCACATCGTGGGTTAGATTTTTTTTTTTTTTTGTAGTTCTGTTGTGTTTTTATTAGCAGAAAATACATTTGGAGGACTGAATATTTAAGGTAATTTTTAAACCTGTGAGATTTTTTTTAGGAGTTAGAGTGAAAGTGGACCCGTCTTTCTCGCTCTCTCTCCTAACCCCCCCCCCCCCTCTCTCTCTCCGCTCTCTCTCTCTCTCTGTCTCTCTGGCTGATGCTGCGATTCACTTGAAAGCAGATCTTGATGTGGAGGTTTCGCTAAAGAGGATTTGGAGCATTGGATTTCAAAGAGACAAAATATGGACAGTGCTGGTTTAAAGGAGCTCAGTCCGCGGCGCCTTGCATGAAATCGCGTTTCTTCTCTTGTGACAACTATTAAGGGTCCCGTAGAAGTAAAGGTGCACGCGCAAAGGTAATAATGGCGCCTCATATTGTTTACCGAAGAATTGTTGTAGTTGTGAGCGACTCGATAAAAATGCCGCATGGACATAAAATAACACACTTATTATAGTGAGCCCGTTGCAGCTGCCGTGCATGGCAAATGTCAGGATATGGGGCATGTTATTGATGAGATGATGACGGCGAAAAGGCAAAATATATCAGTTCAGACGAGGATTATGCTATCTAATAGTTTAAGCATGATCATTAACACGCCGTACTGATCTTCATCACAGTTTCAGTCTATTGATAAGATGCTCCAGTCTGTGGAAAGTGCAGGCAAGTAAATCAGATCTACAGCGGTGCAGCGGTTAGAGTGCAGTGGTTAGAGTGTCTTTCCCCCCCTTCATCTTCTTTACTTGAAATGCAAACTAATTGCGGACCTTTAGAATCGACTAACTATTTTTGTTTTCGTTTTATTGCATTATTCTGCTCCTTTTGGTATTTGAAGGAAAAGCGGGATCTGGCTCAAACTCCGTGTGAAAAATAGGGACAAAGCACATAGTATGAAGAGCATTTTCTGGGTTCTGACTGAGACCCAGTGGAAGCCCGGCTGGTATGACTTACACAGACCGACCATTGTGCATCAAATGACGCACTTTTTCCTCTTGTTAGGGCTTCAAATTAGAACTGGACAGGGGGAGCCTATATCGGAATGCTGCTGATAAAACGATTGCAGAAGTTTTAACGCTTACAAGCAAAAGTAATACTCTCATTAAGAGAAAGAAAAAACGACGTAAGGCAGTTATTTTCTTATTTGCGTGACCGAGATTTTCTTTATAATTTGTTTTATTAATGCCGACCGCTGGGCGTGATTTCTTTCTATCTTTTTTCCTTTAGATCACAAATTATAATTTACTCGTATTTCTTTTTCTCTTTAGATTGCGTGACTATTTCATTATGAAAGGACTGCATTTTAACGAGAATATTACAGATATTGTTTTCCTACTTGGTCATTAAGATCAAATAATGTGTCTATTCTCTGATATTGTCAAGAGCTGCCGTTTGCTTCCTGGAAAGCCCTAGTGATCTTAATCTAATGACATAGCTTGTGTTTGTTGTAACAAAGGCCTCACTGGATATAAGTCCCTGACTAGCTGTGCTTTTTGCCTTATCACAGCATTAATACTGGTTTTTGATTAAGGCTTTGACCAAAGTGGATTTGGACATGGATACGGTGAAATACTGATGCTACATTAAATTTGCTTTTCTTTTGCAGAGAGCTTTGAGTTTGGGGACTGCCTTGACAGACAGACTGCTTCTTTTGCTGAGCTTATCAGCCAACGTGGCTCCATATGGCATTTTCTTCTCTTTGCTACAGAGAATGCAGGGTGAAAAGCCCTGAGCAAGGCTTCCAGTTACCCGCCAAAGAATGTTGGCATGAACATGAAGATTAAAGCTGCCATTTCAACTCAAGTGAAACCGTGCACACACTAACTGGCACCAGAAGGGACTGTTCCGTAATTACATAAATCAGACCGAGTGTGCCCAGTGGATATTTGAATCTCTGTCCCTTTGCTCTAAATAACCATGGCAGAGAGGACCTTTAAACAGTTCAAACTATTTTGGCGACAACAGTGAGAGGTTTGGCCAGTGGCCTGGACTGTATGAGGTAATGGTGTTTGCTCCAGGATACAAGTGTTGGCCAAGCCTGTTGATATGCAAACATATTAGAGTTGTAGCATTTAATCTTTTGTCTTACAATGCATCAGTTTACACTTGTATGTCCATGTAGACAGTCAGTTACATGCCAGTCTACTATCTCACAGTCAACCCAGCTTATTTTTTTCCCCTTAAGCTAAAGTCCTTATAAGTACATTGAATTCTGTAAGTCCTAACTTCAGCCCACATAATTTGAAATCAAACAATGATTTCACCAAAGCCACATGTTGCCCATATTATATGGGTTGGGCTGCTCATTTGTTGCTTTGTAGAAATAGGCACTTGTCTAGAATTTACAGGTGCTGAGGGTCAGTGGGCTAGATTTCCAGTGTGGAATGCATGTTGCGAAAGTGAAATGAGCTTCAACATGAAAACAAGGAGTTCCCATGGGCTGCTAGTTTACTTTGATGATGAGGGATTTTGTGACTTTCTAGAGCTCCTCATACTGAATGGTAAACTCAGCCTTCGATTCTCCATCTTCTGTGCGGAGCCTGCGACTGTTATATCTGACACAGCGGTCAATGACAGCCAATGGCACACAGTCACTATAAGGAGAAACTTTAAGAACACTACCCTAATGGTGGACAATGAGATAAAGTGGGTGGAGGTGAAGTCTAAAAGACGGGATATGACTGTTTTCAGCCATTTGTTTGTTGGTGGAATACCACCGGAATTACGATCTGTTGCACTACGTCTGACATCGGCTGCGGTCAAGGATCAGCTGCCTTTTACTGGATGGATAACAGACATAAAGGTCAACAACACGGAGTCTGTAATGATTAACAGTGAGGGTGTCTTAAATGACCTCTGTGGTACAGCCAACATGTGTCTAAATGGAGGAGTCTGCAGTTTAATTAACAACGAGCCAACGTGCGACTGTTCTCGGACAGGCTTCCAAGGAAAGGACTGCAGTGAAGGTAAGGCTTTGATTTAATCTGAATCATACATTCAGTACAAAGTGTCCAGTGTAGCCTTTACAGTCAACAGGAAGTTATTCATAATTTGGCTGTTTCAATTACTATCCTCCATAAAATTACGCATTCCCTTCCTCTATTTGGCTAAAGCCATATGTTTTCCTTAGTCGTATGATGTGTGCCATTGATCTGCAATACAGCTGTTTGGAAAGACTGAATCTCCTGCTAGGTCTCATTAGCAAAACATTCTGGTGTTCTTCATCCCCAAAGGTGTCTGCCATTCTTATCAAATAGATCTTTAGGGATTGGTTGACCTATGAAAGATCTCCAATGACATACTTTTCAAATGGAAGAGCAGGGGTAATCATCTATGTGCCTGACTGAGTAAACAGGAATGACATCATTGAATGCATACAGTATAAATCTTTCCAGTGATGAGAGTATATTCGATCTAGTATCTAATCATTGTATCCATATGATTTTTTTGAGAAAACACAAAATAAAATTGCAAATGTAAAATAACTGAATTATGACCTTTAGCAGAACCATGTGCAAAATGTATTTATTAATACTAACTGCTAAAAAGTCAGCAGGATAATGAAGGTGAATAAAAAGGTTTTGAGAACGTGCAAACTGATAGACAAAGAGAACACAGGGTTCTTTGAGGTAGCGAGAATACTATCACTCTGTCTAGTCTGTAAGGAAAACGTATGAGTGTTCAGAGTATTTAGTGCAATGCTACCCTCAGGTTGGCAGCTTATTGTGATGCTGAGGGGGAGGATGCTTGCTGGTCAGTCAATGGGGGAGGGATTTTAACTGTTTTTAATGTTATTCGTCATGCTCAGTTAAATACAGATGAATCTGAACCTATTTTAACCTATTTTAAATACGGTAATGACACTCACGTCTAATTTACAGTAGATTTCATGAGATCATGTATCTTTATTCAGGCACATAAATCTTTTATTAACAATGAGCTTATTAAGGCACTACTGGAAAACCTACTACTGCCACATAAGATATTCTCATCAAATTGCAAACATAACATCTTCATATAGCACCATGCTTTGTGAACAATGTTTTATTTTTCCCTTTAATCGGGTCTTGTAGATGTTGTAGATGGTGTTAATTAAACAAGAAGTAGTATAGCCTTTCACTAACCACATGCACCGACACATTGAATAATTGCTGTAGTTCACTAACAGGCATTTAAGTGTAAATGTTATTTAGTCTACTTTAAATCCATGACAAGTAGTGTTGGCTGTGTTGCTGTGCTGCAGAAAGAAAATACAAATAGATCCACAATTAGAATGCGACAGTGAATATCTTGAAATATGTCATTATTGTTCCATTTTCTGCTTCTTTCAGAGCAGACTACAGTCTATAATCAAAATTCTTTGATTGTAACAGTGTCATTATGTATTGCTGTAATTTTAATTAATTTTTTTTTTTTTTTGCAGTATTGTAAATTACATTTCAGTACATAGATAGATTTTTTTTTTTTTAATTTAAAAATGAATCCAAAAGAAGTATCTATTCAGGGAATCTCTCATTTGGGTTTATTAATGTGTCTTTGACCATTTTTCTTACTACTGCGCCAAAAAGAGCTGTGAATTCAAAATAGCTTTATTATTTCAGTTTCCCTAAGCTGACGAAAAGCTAGCGATTGTGTGCAGCCATATTTTTTTCTCATTTCATGCTGGATGCAGCCTGACAAAAGGCCCGTCTTGGGGAAAGCTGGGATTCTTTTATACAAAATGCATGGGCACTGATTAAATCTTAAAGTTATTATCTTATCACAGGATACAACTCTTTAACAAAAAAAGTAATACATTAGCAAATTAGAAATTACGTTCATAAATTTAGTTTAGCCTTGATACTATCTCTGAAGTTCAAATTTATTGGTATTTATTGGAAGAGTTGATTTATAAAACTCCCAACACACAACATTTGTAAGGCTAATGTATAATTTGCCAGATTTTTGGAATTTTGGGACTTGGAAGTTCTATACATGGAGACTTCAAATGCAGTATTTTAGAATCCCTGCAAAACAAATCATTAAATATCTTTAAAAACAAAAACAATGGTTTATATAAATTAAAAATGATGATGAACCCACTTCATTCTACCTTAAGGATTCATTTGTAATCTAACATTCCTTGATCTATGTGGTTAATTTACAGATTCATATTCCAGTGTTTAGGGATTAAATAATTACTTTAAAACTGTGTTTGATAATTTTATACAATACATCTATATTTTCTTTGTGTGTGTGTGTGTGTGTGTGTGTGTGTGTGTGTGTGTGTGTGTGTGTGTGTGTGTGTGTGTGTGTGTGTGTGTGTGTGTGTGTGTGTAAGTGTCTCATTAGTCGAGAATTCGGGGGAAGAGATTTTAATATGCACAGCAGGGTGGCTACTGGTGTTAATAGTTTTATACACATACAATAGCTACTTGTTTGTGTTGTTTATTTTTATATGAGCTGCATGAGCGATGAGCAGCCATTATCGAAAGATGTTTGTGTATTAAGTATATCGCAGCAGTAGCAATCAGAGTGATTATAGTGACAAGTTGAAAGCTTCCTAATAATGAAAAATCCTTTAAAAATATGTTGTACATGCAGCCATACAGGGGCTTTGATGGGGTGAACATAGTCTAGTAAGTGTGTCTGTATCTTAGGGGGAAAATATCTAAAGGAAAAATAAAAGCTGAAAGCAAAAACTCTTTGATTTGATAGATGGCTACTAATTTTCTAATTTTAATTGCAGAGCAGGGATAATAACAAATAACTTATTAAATTCACGAGTTGTCCTGAATGGAGAATTTGCTATTCCCTTCAATGTAATCCCTTTGAGCAGCTAATGCTGACCACTTGCTTGTACATCTCCGAGTCATGCTTGACCTCGCTCACTGTGTCAAAGTTGCAACACTGAAAAGTACATTTAATTTTAGGGAGAAAGAAGCAGATGTTTGAGCCAAAAGTTCTCCCTGAGATGTGTCAGCGTGCTGCAGCATAATCTAGGCAGTTATAGGCAGTCCTACCTTGGGTAGCAAATTTACAGCAAACAAAGAAACTGACAATTGTCTTTCAGTGGTCCTGACTTGATTCTCCTTTTGAGGACTTGGTGACTGAAGTCTTTTCCTTTGAAGACTGTCTTTATTTTATTCTGGATAATAACTTGTCAGCAGTGATGTTGGATACTGTTTGTTTGATATTTGCTCTCATTCATAGTTTGAGGTTCATGGTGAAATTGCAAATATACACTAACAAGCCCTTCCAGCAAGTGCTCTAAGCCAGAGCACTGGAAGCAGTGCATCATTGCACAAGGAGACAACCTTGAAGGGGATGGCAGAATATCACATTTGCTTTTTATAGGCAATGTCTCAAAACTTTATAACCCACAGTGTATATTCGTGCTGCAAGTTACTGAACTGAAGCCCTGAAGCTACAAGCACACACCGTTTATTACAAAGTATAGTTTATAATTTTATGATTATAACAATGACTTTAAAAGGGTTTTTTCAAGAGCAGATGCACAACATCATCAGGTAAATATATTGTCTATAGTGAATCCATTGATCTGGTACTATATAGTAGTGGCAACATCGAGGGTTACATGGAAGCCAGATACCAAGCCAGCCAGCCCATGGTTACTCCACCAATCTTACCTTAATGACACGATTAGATCTCAGTCACACAGGGCTTGAGAGCAGTTGATGTGAGTTAATAAGTGGTTTTTGGAGGTTGCTAGCTGTTTCTGGATGAAATTGGTTGCAAAGAGAGTGCTACACCAAAAACCTCCTTGCGGTTGCTGTGATCACCCATTATTTGGATGTAAGATGCCGACTTATCTGCAAATACTCTGCATTTACTCCTTGAACAGTAGTAAAACTTGAGACAGTGTGAGGCAAACGAATCCATTGTCCTCTGTGCAAGCTGCTAGCAACTACAGAAGCCTGCTACTAGCCAAAGCAGTCACAGGGAGGTTTTTGTCGAGGCAGTTAATGCTCGTGACTATCAACAGCCTTCAGTGAACACTTGCCAAAAGTCAGTGGAATACACATTTTCCCTAGCAACAGGTGGTTACCATGTGGTCTAGTTCTGCATAAATATGGTTTTAACAATCATTTCTTAGTGATTGTCAGTAACCACCTGCATCCAGTCAGGGAATACACATTTTTGCCTTGTGACCAGTGGTTGCCAGATGGTCGCCAATTGGTTTTTAAGTCTCTGTGAATGGGGTTTTGCATAAATATATATAGAATGCTTTAATATACCTACTCATAAGCATTTAATGATTTTAATTAGTGCTAGATTTATTAAATCTGTGAAATTTGAAGGACTCTGGGGTTTTGCAGGTCTATAAACAACAAATAATTTCATAAAACAAACAATACTTATTTGGACTTCTTACAAAGCACATTTAAGCAATAAATATTTAAATAGTGAAAACACATCATTATAATAATAATTTAGGTAGTATTGATGGAAATAGATGCAAGGTCCACATTTTATCTAACGCCGCCTTGTCCCTATGCAGACTTTGTCACAGGTACATCCTTTCATAGAGAAAACCTCTGAAAACCCTCAAGGCAAACCTCTACCATCACCATGACCGGCTGTCAAGCACTCCAGAATGGGATTGGAACACCTGGATTTCTCCTGATGCCTTTAATGGCTAATCTGCATTTAACTAACACAATTTCTAGTTATGCTGGCAAAAATTTACCACACACTTTATAATGACTCATTCTGCAGATCTAGCCTCGGTATTCATTTAGAGTTATGTTTCTGGCTAACCATCAAATAGAAGAAATTGTTCTGTTTTATGTTCACTGGTTACTTTGTTTTCTGTTTGCTGCTGAGCAAGTACTGGGTTCAGCATAGCTTTTATACCAGTTCCCTGCAGCTGTTGAGAGCCAAAGTGAGTAAAACTGACTTAAAACATTCAAGTTGTGGTCTGCGGACCTTATGGGCTTGGCTAGTAACTATATGTGAGGTCATCATTTTAAATTATTTTTTTTAATTTATGCATTATTGTTTCATTTTAAATATCAAAATTTGATTAGGCCAGCTATAATACTATATAAATAATGACAGATTATTCAGTCTCAAGAAGCTCCAAAGTAAAATAACTGACTTCTACATTTCCCTCACATATGAGTTCAAGAGCTAAAAATGTTAGCTTTTGATGTATCACATCAAGAGGAAAAAACTCAACAAAATCCCACAAAACAAGCAAACAAACAAAATCTCCCTTTACCTTAAAGTCTAAATATCAGGTTTGCCTGAAAAAAAGGATTATTTGACATTTACTATCTGATAGCTAAACTACTGTTGGTCCATGCTGACCTCATTTTATATTAACTGTAAGCACACTTACATATAACACTTGATAATGCTAACTGCAGTGAAAAATGACTGTAGTGCTTCAGGTTTAACTCCTACTATCAACTGCGCTGAAACTCTATGAACTTGTGTTACTTAAGTCCCTCTGAAATAAAGAATGCTGCACTGTACCTTTGCAGGATAGTATGTTTTGTGGCAAGTACAGAGAATGTTTCCCAGCCATATTAAACACACATGCTTTCTTTCTTGCTTCCTCACCATTCTGAGTTTTAGTGAGGAGGTAAGTCAAAACCACAGCAGAAAATGTGTGCAAGATTTTTATTTATTTATTTATTTAGTTTTTAAATCACACCAGAGATTTAAAATATTTTTTGAAGCTAGTGTTCTACTGTACCAAAAACACTTCTGGGAAAAAAAATCCACACACACAGAAATAAAAGTGCATATACTAACATATCGAAATTCGTTCTTAAAGCTTCTGCAAATTTACCTATTGTGCATACATGGATTTAACTATAAAGTACATTGAAGTTTAAAATTTACCCTTCCATTAAATAATCTAAAAGCTGTTGTATTACTTTGATCAGATGAAAGGATTATAGGATTTGCCACCGGACCTGTCAACTCTCCTCTGTCCAACCACAAGTGTGCACATAACTCTCTCTCTCCTGCTCTCTTTCTCCTCGGTCTCTCTCTCTCCAATTCACACACTTACAAATGCACACACGCACACAAACACAAATCCCTTTGATCGGTTGAAACAATTATTTAAATGCACTTTTCGATGGTCAGTATGCCCTTTTTGTTTCTCATTAAAGAAATAACATAGATGCATTGCATAGCTCCATATTTTATCCTGATAAAATGGAATCATGTTGTTTATCTCATCGTACATTAACCAACCATAAATCTCCCCTGGTACAAAAAAAAAAGAAAGAAAAAAAGTAGGGCAGACCCCAAGTAAGACTGCACAGCATTTTGTTTGTCACTTTGTGTATTATGTAATTTAAAAGATAAGTCACATTATCCGGGTACAGTGAGTAACTGTGATTGCCTTGCACTATCATATTGTGATTTTAGCTGATAGCATTGCTTCTAGGCTTCTAGGTGAAAATATAGTTAGACATCCTTGAAACTAATGTCACTTAAAGGACAAACAGTCACAAAACATAAGCGCATTTATTAAGCTTCTATTACAGGATGGCGCAGTACCAAAAATGACTGTAGCCTACAGTAACTGAAATAATGTCAAACCTGTTTTGACTTTTGAACAATCATCAACTGTGACGGTTTTAATTCACCAAAACAAGAGTGTCAAAACAGATTTGTGCATTACTGATTCATTACAGAAGGAAAGTACTGCAACACAACACACGCAGGAGATACACTATTCACATGCTCATTTAGGTAGATGCACAATATGTTTTGCTTGCTTGTTTTTTTTTTTATCCATGTCACACTCTTTGTAGCTCTTTTTTTACCTTAAAATTGAATCCTGGTTATTAGTATTTCAGTTTCCAGGTTCATCCCCAAGATATAACTTGGATAGACATGGCAGTGGCAGTGAAACCTTTCCTGGCAATCTTCCCACAGGTAATAGTGTGATCCCAGTCTGTCTGCAGCCACTGAAAATAGCTCAACGTTACTTGTGTTTATAATACTGTACCACCTCTAATGAACTGTCTGTGCTGATCTGGAAAGTTTAATTATCAACATAATGTCTAATTAAAATTAGTTTCCTTCAGTCGATTGAATCACAGGTTAATTTATATGAAATGCATATTTGTGCATTATTTGAACCTTTTTTTAATAAAAAAAAAAATGACACTGGTTCTGGGACTAGATCTGTCTTATGCTCGTTTATGCCATATTATTGTCTACTAAAATATCCAAGAAAGATTTCAGATGTGTGGCTCTATCCCGTGGTTACACCAGAGGTTGTGTTTTGCATAACATATGACAGTTGTGACTATCACCTGCTGTAACGTCACTGGGAATAAGCTCTTGTGGTGCATGTGAATGTCTACAGTCGAGATTCTTGCCCGAGACTTTAGAACAGTTTGTGTTTGTTATTGCAGTCCTAATGTAATTACAGTGTTTGCTTTGGTTGATTGCACTGGTGAATAATGCATCGATATGGCACAGCCATTTGCAGAGGGTTGACCCATTCAGCAGAGAAGAAGCAGCAGCAGTTGTGTCTTTGGCAAAGAGACAAAGACAATGAGTTTTATCAACAACTTTTTACCCTTTAATTAGGTTTGGATGTATAGGCACCTTGGATTGGTGATAAACACAATGTAAGCTACTAAAGAGTTGGTCTGGTCTGTCATTGAGTCTATACTACTTGAAGATGGATAGGCTTCTGTGTTTTGGTGCTGAGCAATATTTTAGTGCAAAATCTGGCTGCCCTCTATGCCAGGGCCACTGTGGCAGCAGGTAGGGCAGCTTTTTAACACTATCTATTTGCTTCTGGATGAGGAACTCAATAAATTCACAGTGAAGTTTCTGTTTGTTTTACGCTTTGACTTTTCGCCTAAAGCCCGTACTGCATACTTTGAGCCAAGTTGTATCCTCTTGAAAAAAATTAACATTTTGAAAGCAACAGTGGAGTGGAGAAGTCCACATGGCAATAATGGGTAACTTGATTGAAAACTAGCATGTTATTGAGTATTTAACAATAATGCAAAGGTACACTGCAAAATAAATCAATGAGACCAGAAGATTGTAGTGGTAGAAAATGCAAATGTGCAAATTATGATTAAAGACTTGGTGATACCTTCATTGTTTTTGGGCATGTCCAGACAGAGTTCAGTTCAATATACTTGTTTACACAGTACTGGCTTAATATGGCAAATATCTTCATTTGACATCAGTTTTGATCAGCTTTAAACAACAACAGCGATTCATTCACATCTATGCGCAGATAGGTGCGTATGAGAATTTATGACGAGCCATATAAAAATACTTTTAAATGCAAATGGAAAAATATAAGTAAGTAAATATAATGTATTCAAAAAGAAGCTTGCGTTTGAGACTAGAAAAGCAGCACTATCATTTGATCAGTTGATTTATATTAATGGCCCCAATGTGAAAATGCGGTTTAAGAATTCAGCAGCTTTTCTCATGTTCACATTTAATATAGATTTCATAGGAAGATGAATTTGTAATTTGAGTGATCACTCCCTTTCGGGCATGTCTGTCATTGCTTAAAAAAACAACAACAACAAAAAAACCCAACATGTGACTGTACTGTATCTCTGAAAGTGTCATTTTGTCTAGAGGCCTCCTGCAGCTTCACTCAGACAAAAGCAGATTAATAGTATACTGCTGTCTCTGACTCCAAAGACAGATATCGGGATCAAAAGATTAGAGGGATTTTCCCGTAGGATTTTTGCCTTGTTTAAATACATTTGCTCCTGACTGTCAAAGGGTGTTTGTGAAATTCGTTGACACCAAACTCCTCCTTTAACGGGATTCATCCTACAGCACAAATAAACACATTCAAATTTCCATGTCACACACACAGACACCCACACATGCAAACTTGTGTTTAACTGAGCTACAGCACATGTTTCTTACAGGAGCATATTAAGCTGGCATATGGAAGTTACAGTATATAAAATGCATAACATATTGCTGTTCTGTTGACATGCAATCACTACCCTGATTATGCAATATTATCTCATATGTGTATGAGATCTTGCAGATATGAGGTGTTCCACACATATATTTTTTTCCTTATTTTCACCACTGGAGACCTTTTAATACCTTGGTGTAAAAATATATTTCAGTTTCCATAATACAATTCATAGCATTTTCTATATAGTCTGGATGACTTGAGCACCCTCAAACAGATATAGAACCAAAAGGGTACTTCTGCCTCTCCCGAGGCCATATACCCTGTCCCACGGTTTTAAAATAAGTGAGCCGAGACAGACAGACAGAGAGAGAGAGGCAAAACTGATCACATATCTCTGCCTTGGTTCTCACCTTCATGCAGGAATAAAACTGCTTAGAAGCAAAACTCTTTAGATTTCAGACTGTAGATGATATTTTCACTTTGAACATAATTTACCTTTGATGCTGCTGGTTGGGTGTCATCAGTCACGAGCGGCGGCTGAAATGCTAAAAACAAGGCAAAAGTGCTGCGCCGTAATTTGAAATCCATCACTCCGGCGATAGAGGGAAGACAAATCAGTTTTCAGGGAGAGTTTTCATCACTTCCCAAAAGAGAGTAAAGGTTGCACAAATGAACCCATCTTTATGGTAATCCAGTCTACATCATGTGTAGAAGTTCAAGAGGCAGTCTGCATAATGTTTAAAACGTCTTCTTGAGTCCAAAAAACAAACAAACAAAATGTAATATGAACTACAAATTAAATAAAAATGGGATTCAAATGGTAACTCAGTCAGAACAGATCACTGGTTTACACTTTTGCTTTGTGACATTTTTGTATAGTTTTGTCTTTTTTTGCCACTTATAATGGAAAAGGATGTAGCTTAATGTTAACAGTACTAAGAGCTTAGCTGTGGTTAATGCTCAGTGCACTTTATTAATGTTTTTTTTTCTAACTTTAGCTTAAGAGCCACTCTTCAGATAGGGATTTGCCACACGTCAACAGTGGCAGCTGCGGCAACTAGTTTCTTTAAGCAACTGCTGTGCACATTTTCTTAGAACAGATGCGTAGTGAGCGTTGGCATATCTCGCTTCAGCATGAAGCTATGAGCCCTGTCGCAATAAGTTACAAATATGCTGAGCCTATATATATATATACACAAACTTGAAGTTTACATTAATTTCTTAATTCCTCTGCTTGGACTAATACTCCTGCATCAAAAAAAAAAAAGATTGACTCTACATCTGTAATACTATCCTAGATATCTTCTACCCTGGGATTAAGGTTATTAGAATTCTGTATAAGCTTTTCTGATTATCCTCTTGGATCATTCCAGTCCACAAGATGTAAAAGAATTGAGAGACCCCTGAGCACATCTGCTCGCACAATCCTCTCTTTTCGTCTATCTCTTTGGAAATATCTGAGTTGGACTATATTATCCACCTGCCATCTGCCTGAAGTAAATATGCAGCTAGGCACAATACATCACAATTTGATTGATTAGGTTCTTTTCAAAATGTTACCATTTCAGAAAATTTTCCTCCTCACTGTCTTACAAAGGGTTTGATAACAACACCATCACCCCTCTTGTATCAGCCCAGTAAAGAATATGGTACATCCAGCAGCTACTTAGATTATAGGTCAAACACTGGAATTAGGTTAGCCTGGCTGTATCCAGTGGCACCAAAATCTGTCTGCTTTTATATTTTAAGCTCCTAAAGTTTGTCCGATGTATTTGTGCTCTCTTGTGCCTCCTTCAAGTGCCGTGTACGTTCCCTGACTGTAAGAAGGTGTTATATGACATATTGCAGAGAAGGCATGTCTTAAATGGTACCAAACACTGACAACAAAGTGTAAAATAAAGTGTAAATATAATATGTCTTAAAAGTGTGAAAATATAAGTCCAATGTGGGAATCAAAATCTAACCTCTTAGGCAAAGGTTAATGTCACTCCTGCCAACTTTTGCCTTCAAAGATATCAGTGAATTAACAGATTATATTTTTTGGCTATTTTGAGTTAAAGGGTTAAATTTAACCTATTCTGGTCTCTGCCTGTGTTGAGGTGCCCAGTGTCAGCGGGGCGATACAATAAAAAGGTAATATGAACAGATCCTTGCCTGGAAAGCATGCATGTGTCTTGTGAGCATCTGAGATAGTGAAGATATGAATTAGCAACAGCAGAAATATCCACAGCTGTGGGCGCTATCAATTTCCATCAGAGTAGCTGGTCACTCTGCCCGTTTCCTCTCTCTCCACACTTACTGTTGCTTGAGAAGGATAATGGGGTAGAGGGTAAGCCGTGTAATGCCACTAACACTCCTCTGGTAGAAAGATGCATTAGGCTTGGCTATGCTACTAAGAGATGAGCCTTCACTTGCATTCATTATTCTTGATTTGGTCTAAATTGTAATTTAACAACAAATTGATCCTGTGGTAGTGCTGACCTTTGCTGCAAGGCTTTTACATTTTCCCTTAAAATGCCTGCGTGACGAGGGATTTTAGAACAGCCTTCCTGCTACTATTTTTCAAATTGACAACTGCGCATTGGGCCGGGAATGGATTTGGTGTGGTTTGTTCTGTTATTGGATGTGTAGTGATGACATTTAGAGACGAATTTAGGGAGATTTCATAGTTTTTCGTGTTATGTATTGAATGCATCGAAGCATTTGAGCAATTTTACACATTCACTTTACTAGTCAAGAGAAGTATTAGTCAACTAAAACAGTTGTATAATATGTTCTGAGGCTCTGGAAGGAGATCTGAAAAGAAAAATAAATAAATAAAACTCCCTATTCTACTCTTAAATATTTATCATACACTTGTTTTGGATATGGAAAATGTGAAAGAAGTAGAGTTGTCACAGTACTAGAATTTTAAACTCGATATTGATACCCAAGAAAAATACTCAATAATCATTTTCAATATTATGTGGGGAAAAACAATATTTACGTTATCTAAGCTAGTGCTGTGCCTCTAGGGCATAGGTGTCAAACTCTGGCCCGCGGGCCAAATTTGGCCCGCAGCCTAATTACATTTGGCCCGCGAAGCCATACCAAATTACTATTAGAGCTGGCCTACTGGTATTATACAGCTAATATATATATTGTTTAGTATTAAGCTTTGCTTGTTCCATATTCAGTTTTTCACCAAAACGTGTTTGAGTCCATAAGAAAAGATTCATTTTTATATCTGGAGGAAGATTTTTTTTTCAATAAATATTAACGTTAGCCCACGACTTTGTTCCAGTTTTAAAATTTGGCCCACTGTGTATTTGAGTTTGACACCCCTGCTCTAGGGGGACTTGGCACCATGTTTTTAACTAGAGTAGGTAAGCTAGGCTGTCACTGTTTCTGTCTAGTTGCTGGTACACATTTCTCTGCTTCTTGTCTGGGACTTTAAAAGAAATGTAACACTTTTTAGACACAAATAACTGTGTTATCCTGTTAAATTAATGTTGGGCATTATTAAGATGGGCAGGACTCACTTGCTGCCTGACATTTGGTGCCTAGCTCCCATTTTAGCGTTTTAGTCATAGCTGCTAGCAGCTTCCTTAATAATAACAGATGGCGCTATAGGAAAACCTTTAAAAGTTAAACAGCTACTGTTAAAGTTTGGGCAGGTCAGGTTAACATTTGTGATAACTGTTTAATACTAATTAATTTCTTAACTATTAATTAATTATTCCTTATAAACTCTTGTTTAACGCTAACTAGTGAGGGCGAGGCTGTGTGTGTGTTTGTGTGTGTGTGTGTGTCTGCCTGTCTGCAGAGTTGTGGGAATTTTTGTGTCAACAGGAGGAGGCAAAGATGGCACTGTTGGTATCAATACTATTGCAAATGAGAATAATACTACAGTAATTTTTTAATATCGATGGGTATCTCTGTATAGATTTTGACAACCCTAGAGAGAAAAGGCTGTTTATGTAGCACTACAATAAATGGGAACTGTGGGAGCTCAGACTCAAAGGTCTGTGAACTACCTGAAGAGGTACTCAGGAAAATCCTATTCAGTCCAAATGGCATCTCTCAAGAATAGTAGATAGTGAATAGAAACCTGTCTTTATTTGTGGTCATGCCCCATCGTAACTTCCAATGTTGGCAGTCAGTGAGTGAGCTCTGGGATTGAAACTTTTCACTCTTCTTGTACTGAGTAGCCAACATGCTGAACTTTAGACTGTTGCAGTTTACTGGCATGACAGTTGATAGTTCATAATTTTTATATATAATATTTTTGAGCAGTTGTTTAAAAAAAAAAAAAAGCAAACATTTGACAGTTAAAGTTCTCTGTGTCTTTGTTAAATGATGTACAAATACCCACAGAATTTCCAGCTATGAGACTTTTTCAGTTTCAGGTTTTCCACAGTGAATATTTGCTGCTGACCTACTTTTTCAAAGCAAAACTGGCACGATAAACTACTTCTTTTTGTAGATATGTAAAATGGAACTGAACGGCTTCATTATGAAATCTTGCGTTCTTAATAATTCATCTTACTGAACTTTATTTAACAAATTACTTTATTTAATCACGCTGATGGTATACTTTAGATATTTTACATAATGCTCTTATTTTAGTGACTCTGTCACATCATAACTGACCGCTCTACCCAGTACGCCCAATATTGCGAGACAGAACTATGTTACATAAATAATGACTGCATGAAATATAAATGCAGAGCACTGTTGTGTCATAAAGCAACAGTATTCTGACTTTCACATTTTATTTAGCTGTGATTTCGCATAGTCTTTAAGACAATTTAGGGCAAATAATATTATTTATTTTCCTGCTGTGGATCATGGTAACAGCAGACTAAATACAGACAAGGAGGTATGTGGGGGTTGTCAGCATAAGAGCGAGGGCATGCAGTTGAACCTTTACTCAGCCTTCACAGTTATGTCTTAATAAGCAGGATCTAGCACTACGATAATGGTTGTTGATTATTATGTCTTTGCAAAGCAGAGGAAAGACACAAAACACAAGTATTTGACCAATATCCTGAATGCCTTTGTAAATTTCTGTGTATTTTGCTTAGTAAGCCAAAGGGATTCCTTAATCATCCTTAACGAGTCCTTAATCACACGTGCAATCTAAAAAACTCAAAGACAGAAAACATTAAAATGCTGTTTTTCAAAAATATAGTATCCATTTAACAGGTGCACTTCATACAAAGCTAAAACACTGCAATGCTGATGACTGTAAGCACAGATGACAAAAAGCTGATTCAGGCAGACATGATCTTATAAAATTGTCAAATGGCAGAGAAAATGAATTATATCTATTGCTGGATGCTGGGTCTAGTGAATGTGACACATGGTCCTTTATGTGAAGTGCATTGTCACTGAGATCCTGCCAAGACTACTCAGCCAACTGCATCCAGACACACTGTAGAGACACGAGTGCCTTAATGACATTTTGTACAGCTAGATGACGGCACCTTGTGTGTTGAAACAGTGGACAGAGCATTGTTCGTTTTCCTTTCTATATGTCTCACTTTATATTTAATCAGCTGTCACAGTTTTGAGTTCACAGTCAGGAGGCTAAGGATTCTGTAAAGGGTCAGAATAATGTCTGCAGGAGGCAACGAGAAGAAGAAAATCAATTTATAGATTTATGTCCAATCCTTGTTGCTGTTATCCTCCAGATGTTTTATTCAGTGAGGCATTAACTTGAATAGTAATGTAATTATTTTCCATGAGCCATACACCATGTGCATGATCAACAGCGTAAGACCATCAGCGATGGAGATCGTATGATAGACAGTTGAGTGCATTTTGGTGTAGTGTTACCAGCACAATAGCACTGGGATCACTTTGTCAAGGGGATTAAATGGATTTAAGTCTCTGGATTAGAATGTAACCAGCTGGGTACATTTGTGAAAGAAAGTTTGCGTGTGTGTTTGTGTGTGTGTGTCAGAGAGAGGCAAAACATGGCATGTTTTAATGGTTTCTGTCAGCTAATACTGAAGTTAAAGGAAAACTTCTTTTCTACTAAGCACCTTAAGAAACACTGGACCCCCCTTCATGCTTACTAAAGGTTTGATTCATTAACTTTGCTCAAACCTTTGGACCAAATTTGCTATGAATAGCTGTTAGACTTGCTCCCAGTATTCAAATCCAGATGTGGTTTAGAATTACATGAGGATAACGTGCTCACATCAGATTTAATATAAGAATATGAAATGCATGTCTCTCAAGCTTTACTTGTGCAATAGCTATTAATAATTATTTCTCAAAATCATTTCTTAATTTGATTGTGAACATCATCATTAGAGGAAGGGAATCACTATAATAGTGTTAATTGTGCAGTAACCCCACAGGCTGCACAATCTTTCACAAGCTATCAAATAAGCAGTCCTCCTGCATAGATCACTCACCGAATTTAAATGTAATACAACAAAGACTGCTATCACTGTATTGCACACCGCAGTGAGTCAATTATTAGTTACCTGTTAGTTATTGTGGCAAAATGTTTCAGTCAATGTTGGTCTTTGGGGTCTTGACATCAGCCAGTGTTCTTGTTTCTTTCACTTTTCTCATGCAGCTTCATGCTTGCCTTGTCAGAATGCTTTTTTTCAGCAGCCTGCTTCTCATTTTCAAGCAACGTTTTTTGTCAACATACTGCATGCGTGTATATTTTTTAAAGATCGGCTCTTTTCACAGAGGCCACTGTGACATGTCAGCGGAGTAAACACAGATGTAATTGATAAAACGATGGCCCCATTTAGTGCGCCTCAGCCATTTGTTTGAGCTCTGGCCCATCTGGTTGGAACCGGTCCATAATTAATTTGATTAATTACACCTGTGTTTAGCCTGCGACGGTCCGATCAAAAAGGCCCCTCTGAAAATGGCCTATAGAATCTCATTTATCTAAATGTCCTGTATTTTCTTAAATTTGGAAAGTTTTATCCACATCTGGCTACATTTTAAACAAAATTAAACCATTGTAAGGCAAATGCACAGTTCAGTACTGAAGGACAAGGATAAATGAGGCTCTAGTATGAGTTATACATATTATCAAAAATATTTCAAATTCCATCAAATGAAATCAATCTAAATTTTTACCAAAACTGATGTGGTCGTATTATACAACGAGTGAAGTCTTTAATTGTGATAATTTGGATTGATTTTGTGTGCATGGTGTCTGATTTGGAATGGGAACCAGTGGTGATGGTAAGTTTCGGTCAAAATAAATCTGGGCAAGAAACCATATTAAAGAGGTAGGAGTTTATTTAGCAGCGGTCCCTATTTGGTCGCATGGTTATTGTAACTGGATTGATCACACAACCATGTTTCTTTGTCTTCTATATATATATACATTGCATGTTGGTGTTTTCATGATTTTTGGTTAATTTTTTTAATCCAAAGTTAAAAGTCTAATAACTGTGTTCTCATCACATTTATTTATTTTCTATATTTATTTATTAGATCCTTTTGTATCTGTCTGGTGTTACATTTTAATGATCAAATATTAAATACTATTGCTATGTATCAGTGATGAATAGTACTGCTGACTGATTATATATTATTATTCTTTTCATAGGAAATGTGTGGGTCCTTACGCATCCTTACGTGATTATTTTTGCATGTTTCCAGTCAAATCATTTTGTTAAACTCATTTATTTCCTTGCTGTTAGCATGTTTTCTGCACTTGTTTGCTATTAGTTTGCTAGCATATACTTCTTCACCTATATCTTTCATTTGAGACCAATTTCACATGTCAGTTTTGAGGTTTTTTGTTTTGTTTTTTTCACTTCCACAAAACTCACATTGTTTGCCAAAAATTAGTGTTAGGAGAATTTCATCCGGGAGGCAATCTCCTTTTGTATTGCCCGTATGTGGTCACTGGTCATTGCCTTCACTACTGTGACCAATTCACCTGAATAAGTGACACGAGACTCCACTGCCGGTTCGGAAACCTCAGAGGCATTGCTTTACCGCAGCCGGCTCAATTTATTTAGGTTATTTTCTGTTGCAGCGTATTTCATCACATGCACCGGCTTTTCAGTCAAGAAAAACAAACTAGATTTCACTGAGCTGCTGGAGTAAATAGTTGTTGATACAAAAAGTTGCAGTTCATTATTTTAAAAAAACGTCAAATAAAAAAAGTATTTAACAAGCTTAACAGAACACTATGAAACCGCCTCAAGTTTCAATATAATGGACTTGCTTGATAGAATTAAATTCTTTGAAGTCGTTTCAAATGTTCAAAAGTTCACTCAGAGCTCTGTCCTGTATTCCAGGTCAATGCACGGACAAAAACACGTGTACGTGCTTTAGCGTTTCCTCTGCAGGGGTTACAATAGGTCACTTGCATGTGATGTTTAATGCCTTGCATGGTGATGACATGCAATGGCCAGTACTAGTCTGCATGCTGCTTAATGAATATCTTACTCTTTTTCTCTTTGCCTGTCTGTGCTTCCAGAAGACAACTATAATGAAGGTGGGTATTGTAATTGAAACTGGTTCTATTTTTTTCTAGCACATTGTTATGGCTAAGGCTTCTCAGTGTTTTATAAGGGTAACAGTATCGCTGTTACTGGAGTGGTAAGTCTGATTAATTAAATTTTCTCTGTTATTTCTGGGTATTTAAACAATACTCGAACATCACCATAGCCTTCACAGCCAAGACATTTAAAAATGTATATTAAACGGATCTAAGGGCGTTAAAGGGTCAGTAAAATATCTTATTTAAATGGGTACAAGCACTGATATTAGCATGTCCATTTATTACTCATATCACAGTGGTTCTTTTTGCATGAGATTGCAAAGATTAGATTTTTTTATATGTAGTTTTGGAGAATGGAATTGGATATCCTTTTTAGTTGAAGACCTACCCAGAGGGTTAACTGTGAATACTTGTACAGCAATTCTGTGCCTGCTTTGATTGCCTCATTTAATCAATAGTCTACTTTAGGACCATGTGAACCAGATCTGATACTAGTACGGGCTAGTAGCACCAAATTATTACTCTAAGAAACACTGACAAAAGAAAGATTGAAGCAATTATTGAGCGCAATATTGGCTAAAAAAATGTTTTTTAATAAATTCATTAAAGATGCACATTTAATAAAGTAAATGCAGATTTTTGTTGACTGAAATCTTTGTTCGTGGTTATCAAAACTCAAAATTTATTTGGTTGAATCTTGTTGGTAAGTATATTGTAATAAAAAGGAAAAGGGCATCTTAATTTATTCCATGCAGACTTTTAACACAATGACAGCTTCCTTATTATTAAGCAAGGCTGGTCATGTTGTTTGTATTGAGATTAATTTTAAAATGAGTATTTGAGATGTGAAGCTGAAAGGCTAAGCAGAACACACGATTTATAACAGAAAACTGCGTCAGAAGACATCTTCATCTTTTTTACCCGTATGATTTTGTTTGAATATGAATCAAATATTAGCTGAACGCAGGTCTATATTTGAATAGCGATTGCTCTTTAAGGGTGGTAGGCGGAATGATGATCTTAGAGCACAAAGATCAGCCTGAATTTAAATTTCTGAATTATATCTAGTAAGTGGATGATGATGATGCATTGCAACCTGCTTCGGTTGACCAAATGCTCATCTTGCTGACCCTGTCTATGCATCCTCCTATTTCTCTCCTTCCCACTTTTTCCCTATCCACACTCCTCAAGAAACACAGACATCTGCTCTGAAAGAGATGCCTGCGTGTCAGTGTCACACAGCTTCCCATTATCCCTTGTTCTCTGCTGACTGTGCTCTTGTTTTCCTTTAAGGTCTGGCACACCTGATGATGGGCGACCAAGGTATGAGCTCTGTTCCTTTTTCCAGCGATTCCCCCATTTGTCCCTCTTGCTCCCATTGTGCTCAGAAGTGTGTGTGCGTGCCTGTAACTCTTACTTAACATCCAGGCTTGAAGCTTCAGATATGGGCTGTCAATTCACTTATACTGACTGACCTGGCTAATTTTCACTCTCTCAGTGACTTTTTTTTCCCTCCCCATCTTTTCAAGCTCATTTAGCTTTCTATTCACGACTCTGCTGTGTCGCCATTTGTTTCCATCTTTCTTTCGTTTTAATTATTCTAATTTACTTCATGTTCTTTTGTTTACTGGGAATGTGGTTAGAGTAACGAGACACTTCCATCAGCATCATTTGAATGTAATGCATGGTGGTGGTAAATGGCTTACTGAAATTTTAAGCTAATCTTCATCTGTCCTCGCTCCTGTAATGCATGTAGCGATTGTCTGCACAGAGTCTGTCCATTCTGTTTTTGTGATCCTGCACATCTTTATTATGTAGCACAGATAGAATGAGAAGTTTTGGTTTTATTTTTCATCATTATTCCCATTACAGTTACACATTTCCTCTCTTCTGATTGCACATATTTGTAGTCATCAAGCCTCTTGCTCCTGTCCTCTGTCCTTTTCCGACGTGACCATGACACTTATTCGTGTCTCCTCTCCTTTTGTTCTCCCTTTTTGTCTGGAATATGCTTTCTTCATGGACATTTCATCAAATTTCATAGGTAAAAGTAAAGGTACTACCCTTTTAATTCTGAGTTTTCATTGAACTAAGCTAGCCATGTTTGTGACATTATATACTCATGCTGAATGAAGTATATAAAGTCATTGGCATTTTTGAAACTTGCTTTTTCAACCATTAATGAAAGCTTTTCAAGGTAGGTGCCACTTTCGCTTCGTGTTCACACTTTTAAGCTGCGCCATTTGTTCCTTTCTGCTTGTGCATGGGGATCATAAACAAGTCTCACATGGGCATATGAACACACTAGTTTCTGTCGTAGTTCCAGTACACCACCACCACCACCACTGGGGTAACTACAAGCTTTCTGTTCAAATCATGATTTTTGGGGTTGTGAGTGAGGCTTGATCATAGTGTTGTGGGCCTCCCATCCTGGCTGTGATCCTCACCTCTTCTCCCTGTGGGGTAAGTGGACTTCTGATCTTTCCCATTTGACTCTCCTCCTCAGGGCAGAGAGGGGAAGCTTGGCTTCTAAGGTCCCTACTGAGCATTCAAGGTAAAACTTTGATTCTTTCAAGTTGAAGTAAAGCTGGAAGCTATATAAGTCCTCTTCAGCTTACATCAGTGTAATGCAGTTTAATGTTTGCTAATTAGAAAATAATGTTTAATAATACTTTATAACTCAATTGAAACATAATAAAGACTGATTTTGACAATCAGTCTTTCCTTTTGCATTCTGAAAATACATTTTTTCTTGCTTTTGCTTGACCTTTGTCTTAAAACTGACTGTGTCATTCGTTCTGATTGTAGAAATTCCTTGCAAATTAGTTTGTAACATTTTTGTTTCTTAAGACCAAATAGAAAAATATCATGATAATGCTGTCTCTTATCATGTACTTGTGAAGCATCATCTAAACAGGTAAGTCTTCCAAGTGACCTTTAGACGTACAGTGTGAGGAATTATGTTGTTGGATTTTGTGCCATCAAATGCCATGCTACTAAAGCTGCAGTGCTATTTGTGACCAAACACACATACACACACAAACACACCATGTTCTTATTACAAGGAAAGATATTGCATTGGCTTAAATTAAATTTGTGGACAATTACCTTAAGCCAAACCACAATCCCCACTTGCCTTAACTTAACCTTCAACTAAGTCGTCATAATAAAATGTATAGATTATGTTATGGAGACTAGACGCACATACCCACACAAATAAAACCCACTGTCCATTCTAAATACAGACATTGATTTTTCCATCCGCTAAGGTAAGTCTTTGTGTTTTATTTTCGGTTTTGAAGATGGATGCATACAAATTTGACATACATGCAACATATATTCACTACATTTTTTGTTAATAATAAATCTAGCTCTGTAGGTGACTTCAAAACATTTTTCTAAAATTATGCAAAAGAAAATTGCATCATGTGCATGTACATATAAGGAATTGCGTATGTAGAAGGTTAGTCGATTGCACAAAAATAAAACCCTTTGAATTGTGTATAGTGTACAGTATGAGGCTTCTGATGCTTTGGTTTTATTACACTGTACCACACGCTCAGCTTGGACGTGGCAGAAGGAAAGCCACGGGGAGAGATTGAGATAATGCTGATGAGGCACAAATCTGCCATACGTGGAACACTGCTTCTAATTTGGGCCATGGTTAGCTGTCCCCCGTGTTGTACAGTGTGAAACATAGTCAATCCTTTTACATGCTGTGTGGTAAATCTAAGAACGAGCACAGAGCGACAGTGCATTCACTGTCTGCCATAAGCTTGTGAGAATATTGTGCATTATGTTGTCCCTCCCACCCCTTCCTCCCAAGGTGCTGCTGTGTCATGTTAACTGCTTTATACCCTGTTTCATGGGTAGCCTTTTGAGAATGGGCTTGTGAATGTGCACTGCTTTCAGCTGGTACACTGCCACCGGATTCCTGAAACCTTGTTTCCATCTAGCTCTAGCAAGCGGGGCATGCCGTAGGATAAGTCATAATACCACTGACCTACAAATCATCAGGGTATTTAATTGCACTCATCACAATAAACTGCCATGTGCAGCTTAAGAGAAACTGCAGGCTGTGCAGACAGGCTTACAGGTACAACTGTGCTATTTCTAAATTAGTATACTTCTAATGTAATTGCTTTCAGTTTCTGAACATGGAAATGTCTCTTCTCATTGTAGTGTTCACACGCCACAGGTTTTCTGTAAAGTGAGAAAGCGAATCCCTCTGGTAGCTGCCTTGTACATATTGTGCTACATTTTAAATGTCAAATTAAATGGATATTTAAAATACTCTACTATATTACAGAAGCCTGACTCACCCAGACTTTTAACTGAGTGTCATAGACGTGTAAAGATGACACATTTCTTCAAATAGTAACTTTTGGAGTCACCTCATAGTGTTTTGTTTGATACATGTGAGGTGACTTATAAGATGAATATCAAATTATCAAAAGTGATAATTTCACAGCAATTACAGGAGTTAAGAGTGTAGATATGATTCATGTCCTCACCCAGTGAAGTTGGCCATTGCTTGGTGGTATTAATAGCAACGACTTTAGAGTTGAACAAAGATTTGCAAGTGTTTTGGATAAATGCTGTGAATCATAAATGGAACAAAGCCACACGAGGCAGAAAAAACTCAAGACAGAGATTTCGCATGTCAAAACCAACATCATAAACGCTAGAGAGGTGCATTAGCTAAATTCAATTCTAGTATCCCATCTAATCTCGCAATCTAGGAACATTTGATAAAAGAATATCTGTATTATTATCAGTATTTTCCAGTAATAGATATAGCTTAAAAGTAGCATATAGTGCTATAAGAGTGTGTTCAGGTCAATAAAAACGGTGCCTCAATTTTTCTGTTTAATTTAACCATCCATTTATTTTAACGCAAGTGCTTATTTAGAGTTATTATTGAGAGTTTGACAGTTTCTATAGCTGCAAATGCTGTAAGAGCCTATCAAATATGAAGAGGTCAAAGCTTGCATTCGTATGAGGGTATTCATGCTGTGTTTGTGTAAATGCAGAGTGCACAAGAAAACTCTGTTTAAGGTGGACTTGGGAATGGCGTGCATGTAATTTACAGACCCCAGCATCGCTATGCTCCCTCAATGACAGCTGTGTTTGGGAATTATTTAATTACCAAATGCATAAAATCCTAAAACGAACGTTTTGAGTGTAGGAGCGCATTTCAAAAGCACGTGTGTATGAACGAGAGACATCAGTACTGAAAAGAGAAGTTGGGACTCTGAGACAAACTGATGTGTACTTGGGTGTGGATCGTTGAGGACACCGCGAGCGCAGGCCAGTGAAAAGTCGGAAACATGATACAAATTACAGCTAGTATATGCAAAATTATTATTTAATTATTTTTTTTATTGTGAAATTTGTCAGAAGCTTCAATAAACCCTCCAGTTTAAAGAAGTTGAATCTTCTAGGAATTAATTCATTATTTAGGCTTTACAGGGTTAAGAAATTCGTTTGTAGCATCAATCTCACATCTCAAACTCAACTCATTTTTTAATAATCTTTAGCCATCATAATAAAATGTTTTGTAATGGATTTTGAAATCCTTCGTTGCCTAACCATGGCTGTCATTTTTACTTCTGGCATCACAATGGCCAGTGTAGCAGCATGTGAAAACAAGGCGGACGAGTGGAATATGTTTGTTGTTGTTTTTTGATCAGGGCCTGCTTAGAGGTTGGGATGGTTATATCTTCCACATTTCTTCTGTCCTTACAGGAAAGTTGTCAATTTTGTGAGATGACAGGCAAAATGTGCCCATTGTCAACATATTTGTACAGCACACATATAAATGAACAGGTACAGATCAGTTAGATATAGCTGCAATTATATTATTCCAGTGATGCCTGAAATGTGTCCTGGGGACCCTGGTGGGTCATCGAGGTACTGCAGGTAAGCAGCAGTAATAACAGAAATTCAGTTTGAAATTACCCAAAGTCTGTACAGTTATATTATTATTTTATTAATATAAAAAGTGATTTATTAGTTTTTGAATTGAAGTTTGTAGTGGCAGGTGGGTCACATATTGACTTTAACACTTTAACTGCCTATGACTCGGTAGCATTAGCAATTTATACAAAACAGTCTATGTTGTTTATGTTGTTTTTAACACAGTTTTAAGGAACTACATAACGTACTCTTGTAGTTTAACTAGAATGAAGATTTAAGATTGCATGCGTCGCACTTAATTTGTGTTAGCACTAACGGGATAGCTTGTCTACCAGGTTATGTTAATGGTGACATGAATCCAGCTCCCATCCACACAAACATATATGCTTGTTCAGGATACCTAGTCATCGCATTTAAACATACTGAATACCTCAAGCATCATTTACAATGTACAGGCTTAATCTTAAAAATGGGCATATTTTAGCCCTCACCCATGATCTGTTTCTAAACCTAATCAGGTCGATTTGCTGCGCAACCATAACCATTAGTTTTTGGTGCATACTCCAATTAGTCACTAAAAGCAAGCAAAAATAAATGATTATTGAATGAAATCACATATCTATGTTTTACTGAAACTAAAACGCAGATAACAAAATAAACCAAAATGCTAAATACAAATCTCAGAAAATCTCCTTGGAACCCTACCAGCACCTTAAGCCACTGCTACCCCTAGCTGTCATCATGTCAGATGCCAGCAGCTTTGACAAGCAGCTTTGGCAGTATGACATGATATTTTGGGATGAGAACACAAATATTCATAATCATGCATCAAACTATAAAGTAAGCATTTGTTCTTGAGTTTGTATTTGTTATAATGTATGATAGTGTTGACGGAATCATAAGAAAGGCAGGCATGATGAAAAACAATAATATTCAGCGTTATGAACCAAAGGCAATTTAATGCACTATATACTTTCTTATCGTGGCTACAATCAGAATCCATGTGTGTGACAGTGTTGCAATAGAAAGTAAGAAATACTTTTTAGATAACATGGAGCAGCATGTCAGAGTGCAGAAACTGTCAAGACTTTTGTGCCTTCTTTATCTGACAGGTTACACAATATCATGCGGTGTGTGTTGAATCAACAACAGATGTTGCCTTTGTAAGTTCACATGAAACCTGGAAGAGTGTCTGTGAAATTCCTTTAGCTCTACTGACAGGATTAGTTTCTTAGACATTAGGTATACAGTATCTGTGGCAGTTTTTCTTTTCTTGGTGAATAGACACTAACTTCAAAAATAAGAAAAGCAGGTATACTTTAGTAAAGGTGGCCCTGAGTGTTAATTTCTGAAGGTCTTGATTCATACTTCTCCTGGAGGCCACACTTAAAGTTAATAACACTTTACAGTAAGTGGTCATCGTAATTTCTCATCATGTGAAATGTCAGTGGAAGTGTTATTTGGGATGCTGACTCAGAATTTTCAACTATGTTTGTCTGTAGGTCTTGGCATTTATATATAGCATCACCATCTGGTCTGAAAACCCCAGTCAGAGCCTGACTGAAGCTTATGCTGCATACAAATCACTAGTTCTTTCTTCCAGGCAATGTAAAGTATGCACATTTGAAATTAATTAACTGTATATCTGTATTACACTGTACTCATTTAAAAAAAAAAATACAGCTTCTGCAACATTGTTCATGTATTTTCTTAAGTGTTTTAGCATTAACTTTTTAAGCTCAAGCAAATATCCCTGCTGACTAACCCAGATTCCAAAGCTTATCCACTAGCACAGTAAATAAACTATAAGAGGAAGCACACTTGGTTGAGGGTTCTAGTAGCTGCAGGCAAAAGAGCCCTGGGGGCTGACGACCCACGTGCGCAACTGTTCTGTGGAAAAAGAAGTGAGTGACCACTGCAGAGACAGCATAAAGTGGCAGCATGTACTGTATATGCACTGAGTCAAGAGGATGTAACTGGAATTCTGTCAAAACTATTTTCACACATACAGTGTCATCACTCAAGTTTCCTCATAACAACAGTGTGAAAACATGATTAATGCTAGCGCGAGGGTGAGCTAAATGAGTTGAGTGTCATCATAATAATTCATTAGTAAGCTATGACAGTATACCTATGTGTGTTTTTTTTCTTTTTTTTTTGCACAAGCAGGTGATGTTCCTGGATTAGAGATTCACAGAACAAATACTGTGCTGTATGTAAATGACCGGGTCATCTTAGAAATAATTAGGTAAAATCCTCCAATAAACAATGGGGAAAAGTTTACAGTGCTAATTGTTAGCACTGATGCCTCACAGCAAAAAGATCCTGGGTTCAAAACCACCATCTGGATGAGGCCTTAGTGTGTGGACTTTGCATGTTTTCCCTGTATTTTCGTTGGGTCTCTCCGTCTACTCCCGCTTCCTCCCACGATTCCAACACATGCAGTTAGTGGAAAGCACTTTGAATCACCTTGTTGTTGAATTGTGCTATACACATAAACTTGCCTTGCCTTGCCTAGTGCGGTTAGGTTAGCCGGTGATTACAATTGCCTATAGGTTTGAATTTAAAGGAGAATGGTTGTCTGTCTCTCCGTGCTAGCCCTGTCACAGACTGACTACCTGTCCGGAGTGTACCCTGCCTCTTGCCCTGTGGCAGCTGGGACAGAGAAGGGAATGGACGGTCGGATGGACAGTCAGTTAAGAAAACAATAACTACTACATTGCATACATTTTAAAATTAGAGGTAATGGGCAGTAGACAAAAAACATAATAATAATAATAATAATAATTTAATAAATACATTCTTGTAAAAGTAAAACCATCCACATCTGCCTGCTATATCTGCAGTCTCTCTCACTTAACTGTAATTAAGTTTAAAGCCACACTTTGTTAGTAAGGTGCATCTATTATTGACTGTGATGTTAATTAATGCGGATGCTAGGTATAGCTGTTAGTAAACGCGTGTGAACTAAAATGTAACGATGTAAACAATTTTCTTTCATTTTCTTCATGAATTTAAAGGGACTAGTTACGTTGTTACACTTAGATTTTGTATATACTTGCTTGTCTTCAAGTCACGGAATTGGAACGTCGGAGCATTTTCTCACGGCTCATGCTGATCGTGAATCATAACAAAATCCCAAAGTAGACTTTGAAATAATAGTTATCAGTACGTTTCCCAACAAATATTTACTATAAAAAATGACAAGCATAAATTTCCCTGACCTAAAGAAAGGGTGACATAGAATGTAAAATCAAAAGGTTGGATCAATATGGACAAGGCTCATCTGGCTCCCCAGGTAGAGTGGAAGGAGATCTGCTCCCGATCAATAACGCTGGTTGATGCCGGTGAGAGACTGTAGTGATGAAAAACTCTATTTCTTGGCCCCCAGAAGGAAGTGGATGAATCGTAGCAGAAAATAGATTAAAGGTAGATACCTATACTTCAGCTGTAGACTTTGAAATGCATCCTTTGCATGGTGGCTTGTTTAGTTGTATTTTAGCCTTTAGATCTTGGATGATGGGCTTATTACTGGCCTTCACTGATGGAACGTTGCCAAGTGTTGTTAGAATGTACTGTAAATGGTTTAAAATTACATTTATCCTTGCAGTAGGTACTGTGAAATGAGACCTGCTAAAGTTCTACAAGTTTATAGAGTAATGTGTTGTACTGTGGTGCTGCTTTGTGTAGGTGATTTATGATAGCATAAACCATTGGTTTAGCCACCTTCAAAGAGATTGCTACCCCACCCCCAACACTTCATTCATCTTCTCCTTTTTACACTTTAAACCCTGAATGTTTCCTTCCAGATGTGTTAAAGACAAAGGATGACTCACTTATATAGAATCACTCTTACAGAATGACATATTCGTGTGTTTTTCTAAGATAAATGTACATGTATTCTCTTTCCATTGGCATTATAGTCATTTAAAGTATGATATCTATGGAAATAAACACAGATGTGATGGCCAATCCCTGATAATGAGAGTTTTGTGTCAAGATCTGATCATTGACATACATTTAACCAACACCACATCTGGTAGTTGGTTTATATGAATGATTATTACATTTAAATAAAAAAAGAACCCCCCACACGCATGAAAGTGATGGCCTTATCACTAAAATAATCTTTCATTTAAGTAAACTTTTTATGTGGACTCCCTCCTTTTCACCTACTGTGAGCAAGTTTGTGACATCATAAATACAACTAGCTTGAAACCAAGAAAACTAGTTTGAACTCTTTTTAGGTTGAGTAATGATCACATAAACATAACTCTTATAGGCTTAAGAATTGCTTGTTGTAATGCTGTCACCCAGAGTACAGGAGTCTTCTCTCTGCCGTCATGGCACTGTTATCTTATAGATGATCCCACCCCCGTCACTAGTTTCAATAACTATATTGTACACTAGGACATCCATTGACTGTGACGTTTGCCTTTGCTGATGCTGCTGTGTACTAGTTTGTATAATTGCTAATAATGCGTTACAAGTTACTATTGCAAAAAAGCTCATTAGATTACTGTTACTTTCCCGTAAGCACGCTGCGTTACTGCGTTACTAAAGCCGTGATTTTTTTGCGAGAGTGTCTCATGACAATGACGTGAGTGCGACGTTCGTGGCAACAGCTGTGTGCAGATCAACAATGGATAATATATAGAGTGCGGGAGAGTATGACCGTGCAGCGTTTAACGCGTGGAAGTACTGACCTTATTTTGAGTTTGATTCCGTAAAAAGTGACAAAAACATTAGCATCCTCTGCTCACTGCGTGGGAAGAAAACTTATTTTTACAGCGAAAAAAAACCCTAAACCTCCGAGCAAGCACCGAGTGCGCTGCCACAGAATCTTCCACTGACCGCACCAGCGCAAACATCCGCCTGGCCCACTCCTGCTAAACAGGTGAAAATAGAGCAACAGGACCACTGAGTCTTTGATTTTATTTATTTTCTGCTGTGTTTCACTTGCATTTATTTGAAAGACTGAGTGTAAACACAAAAACCTATTTAATTTTATGTGCTAGAATGTGCAGAAAATAGGTTTAAATGTTAAACAAATTTCTTCCAGTCAGAGAATGTTGCATATAATTTAATTTTTGCTTGATGCATAAAGTTAAAAGATTAAAACTAATAAAACAAGTTTTAAAAAGAGACTTTTCCATTTGATTACATTTTGTATGATGGATTATGCAGAAAAAGTAGAATTGGGCTGAAAGATCTATCGCTTTATCACCTATAAAGCAATAGCAATAGGGGATAAATCATGTTTTAAAAAGTAACTAAGTAACTAATTACTTTTGGAAATAAGTAATCAGTAAAGTAATGTGATTACTTTTTGGGGGGAGTAATCCGTAATTAGTTACTGATTACTTTTTTCAAGTAACTTTACCAACACTGGCCATCATTACATTATATACATTTTCCTGAGGAGGCTCTTTAAAGGTCTCTTTAAAGCTAAACAGATCTGCCTTCTTTCAATTATTTATTCGTTTAATTAATGAATAAAATGTAAACTTTAATTAGGACTCGAGAGATTTCGCGTGATTGTTACAACATTGGCTGAATATTTTTGTCTAGCTGACCAAACCGAAAGTAGATGCCTTTTCAGTGATGCATTGCAAGGAAATGGCAAGGCTCCCTGTGGGAAATTGAATAGTCCATTTCCAATTGAGTGTGCCCTGGAAAATCCATGGGGGTCAGTGGCAATTTGTCTCAGAAGGTCTACACTGAGAGTCATTATGCTCAAGACCAACATGTCCCGAGGGACAAAACCATTCTTTAGAGGGAGAATTGTATTCCCTTTTGATAAATATAAAATATTTCCTTTCTCTTTTTGTGCTTTGTCTTCAAAATCTGTAAGATTTTCTCCCCATTCAAAAAAGAAACGTGCATGGCAGTGTAATGAGCACAATGGAACACTTTTTACCATCATAGTGAAGCAGTTTCTCATTAACCTCCGTTTCTGAGTACCCCATCTTTGTTGAACAAGTTGCTCATGTCCCTTGTATAATTATAAACAAAGTCCTATATCTATGCCACTCCAGTGAAGCTCAGATTACAAGTGTCATGAATTTTAATGGACACAATGTGCTGCGATCAATCATTATAGTTTGCTTATGCTTTCAGCTGGAGGAGAGTGACTTTTAGACAAATGTTTCCTGTTAGGCAAACCTCTGATTTCTTTTTTCTTTGTTGCTGCCATGCAACCTAATTTCCATTCATACCTGATAGTTAGCCACTTGTGGTTTTGTGATGGAGGATCAGAATAATGACTTCCGTTGAGAATGCCGTTAAAGACTGCACATGCATATATGATGATCAGTGCTAATTGACTGCTAAAAGGTAAGCTAGAACGGGGTTACTTTTGGTCATATTAACAAAGCAACTCTTCATTAATGAGAGAGTGCTGGGGTTTTTCATTCCAATTAATTTTGTTATCGTAAATTCAATTTAAAGCAATATTATTGGTCATTAATTATATTGAAACATTTATGGATGAGATAAAATTAATGAACTACCTCAGAAAATATTCCGCAACCTTTCTCTGTTACACTGCATTTCCAAGTAAAACACTAGAATGAACTGTAAATATACGATTTAATATTTATTCATAGTGTTCAGGAAATGAGCAACTTATACAAAATATCTATCTTTTACTTTGACATTTATGTCATAAAGCCAAAAAAATAATCACAATAATCTTACTTCTTAATGGCATGTAATGAAGACATGTTGTTTAAAACATGTTTACACTTTTTTTTATTCCTATTTAGACATTTCAGACCATTTAAGTAATTATTCAGTTCTGTAATGTCTTTAAATACTCTCTCAGAGCTTTGTAACAAAGTAGCGTTGAATGATTACTATGTTCAGAAATATCTTTTTTTGCTTTTACTGCTGATGCTTGTCTAAGTAATGCTTTTCACTTGGGGGAAAGTACATGCATTTGCTTCTGTGCTATTCATTTGCCCTTCTCTTTCATTTCCTGCTATGCCTTTTTTCCCCTGTGTGGTTCTTGGATTCAAATCACCTGTGCTTTGCCCACATGTCCTCAGAGAGACAAAGAGAGAGAGAGAGTTTACACGGCTGCACTTGATCCAGCTCTATCAATGAGAGTCTAGTTATCAGTGCATTTTTATTTGGTTTGTGGATGAGAGCCATCTCAGAGAAACATCAAAATGGCATCACTACTCCTGTTTTTCATTTCATTTTTGTTTTAGAAAGTTAAGAGGAGCATGATGATACTCAGCAATGAATGTAGCTCATAAAATTGGGCCTTAAAGGAACAGAAAAATACATTTTATATCAGCTGACTTGTTTTTATTTTATTTTTTTAATTTATTGTTTTCCCTGTAATTAGATCTGTCCTCTTTTCCTGAAACCTCACAGTGAAAGTGATTGTAAATATACATTTGCATGCTTGAAAAATAGAATGATCACTTCGTTTTAAAAAAAAAAATCACATGGCTTTAGCATTAGCATTTCGAGCATTATACAGATTAGTACATGTCCATGGTACAATATTGTTTGACCTTTTTGTGCTGTTGGCAAACATATGTAAACTGAATATAGTAAAAAAAAAAATGGAAGTGGTAGAAGTTGTTTATATGCTAAAAATAAGTCATTTAACCATTGCTAGGTGGTTTCTAGGCATGTCTTGGCACCATAATATATCATGCCCAGTTTTCTGTATATATTAACTAGAAGTTATTGTTGTGAAATTGAAAAATTAGATACTTTGAGAAGGTGTTATAGGTGCGTAAATTTCAAAAACTGGCGTTATTTGCACGTATATGGATCCTGCATCTCTTAACTCATTCACTGCCATTGACGTCTATAGACGTCAATTACGTTTTTCAATGGGAGGGGCCAGAATACAACCTCGGGCAGCTTGTCAGTGAATTTTATTTTTTCATATATTTGTAAATAAATTGTTTTGATAAAACATAACCTTTCTCAGTGTTATTTCTGTTTTATAGAAGTGAAAAACTATTTTATATGTTAGAGGTGTCACAAAGCAAGAAATATTAGTGTCAAAGGCACTTTTCTGCTTGAAATGTATTTTTCACAAAAAGCTAGTTTTCTCCCTTTTTTTGGTCAAAACAGGCATTTTTGGTGGAACCCACCTCTCTTCTACAGCTGATTACTAGAGAATGGAAAATGGTAGAAACAAGCTTTTTTTTTGGATGAAAGAAGAGAGTCTGTTCTTCATTTTGGTAGGTTCAGCGTTTATATGATCATAACACACAGTTTTCTGTGGCTCTTCAAAAATGAGTAAAAATGCTCAAAAACCCTGGCAGTGGGGAGTTACCGGATTTGAAAATGGCTGGCAGTGAATGAGTTAATAGTTTAAGAGAAAAAAACGTACAGACAAAGCTTCTTCTTCTTCTTCTTATCATTATCATCATCATTATTATTATTATTATTATTATTATTATTATTCTACAGTCAGAAGTAAGCATGGATCGTACTTGTATGTACACAAAAATAAAAAACACTTCTGACTTTTAAGGATGACTGGACCCAAGACTGTTGAACTCAGATTATATTAATGCATGACCTCCTTGCTACAAACTAAAGGTTCAATCCTATATATTTATTTTATTATTTTGTATATTATAGTATACTTTATTATATTGTTTTTGAAGTGTTAGGGTGAAAATCTAAAAGTATTTGCCTTCTCTTTTATTAAACAAATGGAGAGCAACAAGTGTATCACATTATACAAGCTGTGTCTTTATGAGTTAAAACTGTTGGTTTCCCTCTAGTGGCATTCACACCTCTCATAAATTATAGAATAAACTCGTGGTTTCATTTGGAGTTATTCCCTTTAGTGCACTAATAACCTATCACGTTTCTTTGTGATCTCAGTTTTAGTGATAAGTGCGTTTGTACAGGCTGAAATTTCCCACAACAATTAAGCTATGAAAGGAAGGATTATATTACACAATCTCAGTTGTATGTCTGTACATTGCAACAAAAGACTAGAAAAATAAGAGCTTAAATCAAGTTTTTTTTTTTATAGTTTTAAATAGAACTGACCAATTTTACCTTTTATTAATGCTTAATATTGCTCATGTTTCTTGATACGCTGTGCTGTTGTAGTAGGATTGCTTTAGATAGCCTTGCTGTAGTAATTCACTCCCTGTGAAGGTCACAGGGGAGCTGCCAAAATGTCCATGTTCTCATGAACGTGCTAAAGCTCCCAAAGATTAAAGTGGTTGTCTGAATAAACCCATGCTACACCATTACTTTTCAGTTTTGTTCACAGTCAGTTGTTATTTATCCTTGGACTTTATCATTTTGAGTTTATGGGACTAGATTTTCACATTACTGGGACTCAAAGTAGCAACACAGCAAGTCTTTAAATTTACCCTGAAAAGTAAAATAGCATTTGTGGATGGCATCAACTTTGAGATTATCCAGAAACAAGCAAGGCTAATCATTGAAAATCCATTATTTCAGGTAGCACTTTAATCTCTCATAGACCGACTTTTGTGTGACAAACACTTACTTTGCTCTGAGTGCAGCAGATTGTACACTGATGTTTATCATATTTCTTCTATTATGTGGGAAATCATTATCCCTGAGCTCTGCTAAAAATGTTTTTTTTCGGCATTGTTCTGAAGTGTAGAGTGCTCGACAAGCGCTGCAGTTAGTGCCTGTTAGTTTCACTGCGGTTTTGTAATCACAGGCAAGATTTCACGTAAAAATACTATGACATAGTGAGGGTGTGTCACAGGGCCATCCTATCCTAGCATAATTGAGATCACACACATTTTTCCTGCGTGCTAAATTAATATCTGGCTTTCAGGATGTTCACTTCACCCACAGGAAATTAAAAAGCAAAGTTTAATACAAGTTGTCTGCAAAACCACAGAAAGCCAGGGTAATGTTAAAAAAAAAATCTCCCTTTCACATTCTCTGTCAGTCTTCTCCCCATGTTAAGTATAAACAGACAATAATTTATTCCTGCATAAATCAAGTTTTTAGTTAGCAAGTTAATGTAGATCTTGCATATCTGATTAAACTAATGCCCTACTGAACAATGATCAATGCAGTTTGTGCAAATGCTAGTATAGCTCTATATACATTTGAAATACTGTAGCTACACTGTTTTGTTTTCAATTGTTAAATTATAAATGATGATGCTACATCAAGTCAGAATATGTCTTTAGTTTTACATGTTTTCTGTCTTTGAAATAGAAGTAATAAAAGTATGACCATATTTGAAGATCACTTGGCCTGATTGGTAATAAATATATATAATAAACCAATGACTAAATAAATAAGAGGCCGGTCATGTCATGTATTAAACATTCTTGCATGTACATCCAAGAAAAAGTGAAAGTAATTTATGCACAATAGCACAAATGGTTTGATAATTACGGTATATGTTAGGAACCCCAAGCAATGTGTGAAAATATATTTTCATATAGTGTAATACACTGTGCTAGAACACAAAAAGAAGCATAACTTTAAAATAAATTTAGTAATATTGTTGCTATTCTGCGTGGAGTTCAAGGGGCTAAACCTATAATGTGCAGATATATGCACATGATGTAAAAACATCCTGGAAAATTGTAAATATTTAAACATTATAAACAACATAATAAGTAGAAAGTTTAAAAAATGAAAGTTGGTGTCAAAACATTCATCACATATTTGTGTAGGTATTGACTGAATGTCTTAAATTGGTTGAGTTATATTTGCATCATTATCTGTGATTGTCATTGTCATGTTTCTAAGAGAATAATGCATGTAGCATTTAACAGAGTAAGAGCTGCATTTGCTGTTAAGGTGTAATTCAGAGGCTATGTCAGTGACTAAAATAGGCTTGCAGATAAGAGCTAAGGATGCCTTGCACATCATTAAGTGTGAAATATAACAACACGCCCCTGAGCTGCCTACTGTTCCCCTAGAGAGACGACAGCTAGATAGGGCTCCACACAATAATGGCTTAGAGAGCCACAGACCTACCTTGCTCACATTGCTGCATCTTAAAGCTGCTTTGATGGAAAGTTTTGCAGCACAACACTACATGAAGCTTCTTGTAACAAAAGTAGAGAATCCTCAAATGCTGTTTCACCTCGGGTCCAGTAAAGCTGCGATAAACCTGACGGAGTCCTGATTGGCTTCCTGTTCCACCTGATGGTATGTCTACAGAGAAAATCTTTTAGTCAACTATCTGAGGGAACAGAAATACTTCTCTTTTAATCAAGTTGGCCCTATACACATTCAGCATTTCACTCCCACTCTGTGCCTCTAAGCGTGACCCAAAGTGTATTTTTACACTCCAAGTCTATTTTCCTGCATTTTACGTGTGTAACTACAGTGAATGTGTATTGGGCTCTGAGTGCTTTTAAAACATGGGTGACCTACAATTCAGTACTGCGTCTGAAAGCATCCTGTGTAAACGCAGACAGAGCACCGAAGCAGCTGCTGCTGCTCTGATAACATGCTGCTCGCATTACGCCTCCAGTATAGACACGGTGTAAATATCTTCTTATACAGGTACAGCAATGCATGAGCCTTGAGCCTACCTTGAGGCAGATTATCAGCGAAATTATTTCCAAGTACTCCTTGAAAAAAGAGAAAAGAAACATTGCATTGGCTAGAAAATTGACATTTATCCTCTAAAAGGCAGGATTTCATGCATCTGTGCTCCATCTTTCCTTTTCACTCTTATTTGTGTGAAAGGCCTGAGTACTTTGTTGTGAAATGGCATGCTTATTTCAGAGGTACGGTGCGTTTGGCTTTAAATGTTGGCAAGGCGGCATCATTGTCATTTTGTCAGCTTTTAAATATAATCAAATTCTACCTCAGTGAGTCATTTCATTACACACTTGGAACAGTGAAGTAATTAGCTGCAATATAACACATTATCAACAGCAAACAGCCCAAAGACTTTAATTTACTATATACGTGCAGCATCTGTGTTCTCTGTCATGATACACGTAACCCATCTGCACAATTTTACACAAAGACTCATTCATGTCATAGGACCCCTCATAGTCATGCATTACAAAACAAATCAAGAACATACAACAACAGACCAAACAAGATAAGCAAGAAACTAAATGCTATTTATGTTGACATCACTGTTTTCCAATCTTTCCAGTATCCCTCCCACTGCAGCACCCTAGGGATCTTCAGATGGGTAAAAACAAGTCTCCTAACATTGTGGTTTTTCAGACTGCTGACAAGCTGTTCTCTGGCTATTAAATCCATTTCTCACTGTCAGTGGAGCTGGAGTAGCTTAGATTTAAATGACAAGATGCTGGTGCTCCTACTGCTCTGGGACCAGTATATACACCGAGGGCCTCAGAGTCCGCACTGTTCATTGTCTCAGGACTGATGCACTGTGGGATTATTGGGAACTAAAGTTCTTGAGGATTTTTTTTTTTTTAAAGTGACGTTAGGGTTTATAAATTATTTGCCACAAGTAATTCTCCACTGGTGACACAAAATGTCAAAATGTTTGGATTATGATTTCCTTGCAGTGACAATATTGTCGTTAATTAGCTGATGATAAGCATCATTTTCAATTACAGAGTTCCCATAATAGGGTGCCATGCTAGTGGCTACTCTACAGGGGAGTGTTAGACAATTAAATTTAATGCAAGCTGCATCAGAGAGCCATTGGACTGTAATGAAAGTGGACTGACACCAGTGTGTTTGGCTGTTTGATAAAGAACACACAACCAAATTGTGGATCATTTTGAGGTTTTACTGTGAAGTAGATCGCTGACGGATTCAGCAACTGACCAAAAGTTATTTGGCCCAGATTTCTTGTAAAACTCTGATAAAGATGACTCAATAAGATTGTAGGTTTTTGACAGTGTCGGTGCACAATGAATAGCACAAAGACATCCAACAAAATAACAAAGAAAGAAATTTGTTAAGGGTTTCCATATTAAACAACCATTTATTGTATGTTTATACAGTCAATGAATATGTTTAAGAACAATTTCAAATTAAGATCCAATCTCAAGGTTTTTTTTTTAGCATGAACCCAAGTGTTTGCCTTGCATTGTACCCAAGCATAATTTTCACCTTCCCCACTCCCCTTCGAGTCTTCACTTAGTTTATGATCATTGCATTTCTTGTTATGTAGCCAACTGTGACGTAACCAAAGCCCTGCAGCCTTTTAAAATGATGCTTCAGGTTCCCCGGTGGCCGCTGTAGTTAAACATGATAGGTGTCGCCGCAAAGAAATAAAAGCTCTGCGACAATGCTGGTATAGGAATAGAAAAAGTTGAAAAAGGAAACAAAGCTATTGATTAGTTTTTTTTTAAGTCTTCTCCAGGAAATGTCATCTTTTACACTGGCTGCCTGTCCGTCAGAGGATAAACTTTAAAGTTCTGATGCTGGTCTATAAAGCCCTGAATGGTTTAGGACACAGGTGTCGAACTTCAGGCCTCGAGGGCCGGTGTCCTGCAGGTTTTAGATGTGTCCTTGATCCAAGACAGCTGATTTAAATGGCTAAAATACCTCCTCAACATGTCTTGAAGTTCTCCAGAAGCCTGGAATGAACTAATCATTTGATTCAGGTGTGTTGACCCTGGGTGAGATCTAAAACCTGCAGGACACTGGCCCCCGAGGCCTGGAGTTTGACACCCCTGGTTTAGGACCAAAATACATCAGTGACCTCCTGACCCAGTATGAACCTTCCAGATCCCTCAGGTCATCTGGATCCGGTCTTTTATCAGTTCCCAGAGTCAGAACCAGACACGGAGAAGCTGCATTCAGCTTTTATGCTCCTTATATCTGGAACAAACTCCCAGAAAGCCTCAGATCAGCTGAAACACTCAGTTTATTTAAATCCAGGTTGAAGACTCTCCTATTCTCAGCTGCATTTGAATAAAGCACCAAATCCACATTTTTAGCTTAAATTTCAAAACTTACATTTAACTACTGATTTTATCTACTGTTCTGATTTTATCTGTTTTGATTTTATATACTTTTTTGTTTCTTTGCTTGTTTTAATCAATTTTAAATCATGCTTTTTATTTGTTTTTGTTTCTAATGTCTCTGTAAAGCACTTTGAATCACCTTGTTGTTGAATTGTGCTATACAAATAAACTTGCCTTGCCTTGCCTTTTCAAACTGCAGCATCTCCGTCTGTATAATGTGAGAATCTCTGGGCTCCTGTGCTGATCTATCATTGAAATGATGGTAAAAGATAGTTCACTTATGTCTTCAACCCCGGCATACCGTATGTGCCAGGTTAAAAAAAAATGGAGATGTGCCCAGCCAGTCAAAAGGACGTTCAAATGAGTACTTAACAAAGCTATTTGCAGGATGCCTGTGTTTTGCAGAAATATTAGGTCCTGTGCTTGGCCATGAGCCACCTCTTCAAGCAGGCCAGGCCACAGTACTCAGTGATCACACTAGTCAAACAAACTGGACTTTTGGGGTCAAATGTGCTCTGACATGATATGCATTGCATTGTGTGATTACACTTTTAGAGTGGATCAGTTGATGGACTGTTCTCATTATCAACCTATTTTTATGCCCGTCCATTTTTCTGCAGTGTTTTTAGTAGCCCTTGCATTTTTGGCTCAAATACAAAGCAGAAGCTCTCATTTAAATTAGCAAAAGCAGTTTTCTCATCTGTAAAAATGTAAACGTTTTAAAAATGTTTTTGTCAAGGACAGCATCGGTCCACGTGATTTAATTGTACCTAAATGAAAAATAACAACACTGAAACCACCGCAAACAATAAAACCATTTCACGTTTACTTTCTAGCATGCAAACATAATTAGAGTAACACACACACATATTCACACACACACTAACCCCGCAGTCAGAGATTGATAAGAGGAGAAGTAAGCTGACAAAGGATTTCTAGTATCAGAATGATTGTTATGAACTTTATCTTGAGTCTTATTTGAGAAACAAATGGCCCTGTCATCAAGAACACACCATCTATAATTCTTTGTCCTTTTTATCCATAAACAGTTATTCTGCCTATGCCGGCCTTGGTGCCAGAAGATAAATAAGGGGAATTAATTTATGTCAGGATGACAGGAAAGCACTGCTCTGTTTGGCAGGAAAAACAGAGCAGAGAGTGTTATTAATGACTCGATGTGTGGACTGCAAGGACCACAGTCGCTCAAAAGGAGGTCAGAAGAGAGGGAGGCGAGCCGGGGGGACAGGGAGGATGGAAACAGGGTGCTAACGCAAGAATAAAGGGAATATTCAGTAAAGTGGCAGATGAAGTGAGGAAACCAATCTTTGGGATGTTAGAACACCCACCACCACTCGGTATTCTTGCTTGTCCTAGTTTTTAATGTCACCAGCCTTGCACCAATCCTCACCATGCAGTGGTGCAATATAAATAATGGGCTTTATAGTGCTGACTGGGGAGGCATTGTGTCGAGGCAGCAGTCAGGTCTGTGGAGCCGTGATCTGACCACTTAAACGCAAAACTGTTACTTTTGTGGCCTCGTACAGAACATAATTCATAACTTTCTGAGTGTGGAAATTGCCTGTGAAAATTATTCCTCATTAGAGTTCGTTATCAGCCAACAATTGTCATGTCGTTTGCGATATTAATTGGCAATTAGATTCCGTCACAGTTCTGTGTATTCCATCAGTGATCATTTGACGGAGAAATTCACGACTGCGCCTTCTCCTCTTTTAAAACTAATTACAATACTCTGAATTCTGGGATTTTACAGTAATGCATTCTTTTCTGTGGCAACGTTAAAATGGTTTTGGTTATTTCATATTTAGAATTCCTGTTTTTGATTGTTTCCGGGTTTTTTGTGTCTTTCTCTTGCTGGTTTTAAGTTGGTGGAGCTTAACGAGAAAAACAGGTATTTCTGTGAAGTTGATCTTTAGGAATCTCAAAACAAACTCAGATTTAAAAATATATATATATATATTTTGATTTTCTGTCATTATCACATGACTCAATGTCCCAACCACAGCATTAAAATCCTGATTTGTAATATCCATACCTAGACTGAAATTTAAAATACAGCTTAAAATAAACAGTTTAGAAGCTGGTGTAATGAAAGCCATTCATTATTGATTTTTAAAACTTACTAGGAGTCACACGGTCACTGAGGATGCTAGGAATCCAGTTTTCTAGGCATTAATATATAAAATAAAATTGAATATTGAAAATATAATGTGTTTATACACCTCTTTGCATTCAGTTATTAGTTATTATTAACTTCTGGCTCTCTTCTACAGCATGTCTTTGTCCTGTCTTCCTCCCCTCACCCCAACCGGTCGTGGCATATGGCCGACCCTCCCTAAGCCTGGTTCTGCTGTAGGTTTCTTCCTGTTAAAAGGGAGTTTTTCCTTCCATCTGTCACCAAAATTCTTGCTCATAAGGGGCAGTGTTGGGAAGGTTTCATTTAAAATGTATTCCACTACAGATTACAGAATACATGCCCCAAAATGTATTTTGTAATGTATTCGGTTACGTTACTCAATGAGAGTAACGTATTCTGAATACTTTGGATTACTTAATATATTATCATGCTTTTTACAACTACATGAATGTACTATTGCTGTGTGATTTATTACTATTACTGGAGGTAAAGGGACCTCTGGCTAATACGTTGGGTTCCGTGTTGGGAATTAACATTTAGGATTATCATTAGATGTCAGTCAAGTTTTGAATTGGTATTTGTTTTTTGTTTTTTTATATATATCATCCCTTTTCATTTTCATCTGTTTTAATAACAGGGATCTAGAAGTGAGTCGCAGTGGTCAAAAAGCAGGTAAAATACAGTTCTGCATTTGTTATAAAGAACGATAAAAGTGAAGTAACCAGAATAGTATTATTCCCTTTAATATTAAACAGGATAGAGCAGGGAATAATGCAATGTAAGACCATGTGTTAATTACCAGAAAGTAATTGTCATTTCTATGCAATGGAAAAGACTAATCCAGTCAAATTTCTTTTCCTCAAAGCAATAATGTTTTCACTAATGATGTCCATTTGCACCGCTGCTAAAGTAAGAGGTTGGATTCCATTAGTGATACAAAGTATCACTAAGTTCACAGGTAGTCTACAAATTGCAGCTTGTGTGTGTATTTAGCTACACTAAATGTTGAAAATGGGATATTCACATTTGTTTTTGTTTATTTTTTTTCATGTAGTATATTTCTAATATCAAAGTGCTTGCTGCAATAGTGTTGCAATCAACTGTAAACGGAGGCTTTTACTGTGTCCCTGTTACTATGTTTACCCACATTAGCTACAAGCTGAAAAAGCATTAATTAGGCAGGTGAATACAGTTTCACTTACGTGTAGTTGTTGTTCATGCCACGCTTTTTAGTTAGTGCATGTTCTTAACATGTGCCTCATGAGTAAACCACGTCTTTATGACTCACGTGTGGAGCAGTTTCAAAATGATCACCTAGTGCACAGAAATTAACAGCGGTGGTAGTTTTTTAAATTGTTTTTAAAAATGAAATATGTTATATTTTCTTCCTAACAACACTGTTTAGCTACAGAACAGAAACTACCATCTTATGGTCCAGTAGTCTAAAATTGTAAACGCATGAGCCTGCGCTCTGCTAATCCTTGTTAGCTTTCAACAGCATCAGTATACCATAGTTACATGTTTGTCTGGCTGAAAAGGTACACACAAGTTTGCAAGAATCCCTTCCAAAAGTTACATTTCCTGTGAAAAACAACAAACGCTGCACCTTATTCAAAACATAGATACTGTGGGTATTAATAATAGATGTTTTGCGAACAAAAAAAGGGTCATCTGTACATGTATCTTTACATTTTGCATTTTTAAACACCACCCAGTGTCTCTTCAGGGGCAACTGATGTAAGCAAGCATGAATCACTGCTGGTATAAGAAACGCTGAGACACTGAAGCCTCACTGCTGTAAAATTAGTGTTTTGTTTCACTAAAAAACAAAGCACATGTAAGAAAATAAAATGTTTTTGCAAAAACAATATATACCCTAAGGCCCCCAAGATGTCAACACTGAATAAGACCATGGAGTGAAGATGAGTTTAAATCAGGAACATTTGGGAAAAAGAGATGATGCAAATATTTATTTTTTCCACATGGTTCTTTAACAAGGAGGTAAACAATCAACAAGACATTCACTGATTCCGTGTCAAATACACAAAAGGGATTTGGTAAATAGAGGTTTTTAAAGGATTTTATTTGTCCTGGAACTGCGGCACAAAGTTAGCTGTGGTATACACACACACACACAATCTCTTTTATCGATGCTAACAGCAGACTCGTCTTATCTTGCTGTGGCAATTTAACTGTGTTTGTATCTTTTGAAATCAGATTGTGGTTGCCTGTAATTTTATTTTGCAGTGTCTCTCTTTACCATGCAATAACAACTATTTATTTTGGTTTTGCCAGCAATTGAATTTACTCTGGCTTTCTTTTGGAAGGGGTTTATCAGTAGCTTTCATTCTGAGTACAGTGCAGAAATGTAAACAGACCTTTAGCTAATATAGGAAAAACCTAAAGCAGCTGGTCAAACAAACTTGTAATTCTAAATCTGTGTGCGAGTTGTTGTTAAGTATTTGATATTTTGGGGTTGTTGTTTTTTTGTATTTTCTACCCGAGAGACATTTAAATAACTCTCTTTTGAGTCTTTTATGCATAAACTGCACAATGAGGGGTGTCTAAACAATTACAGGAAAGATAAGCTTTTAGAGTCTGTCACTGAAATTAATTCTGCTACACTCATATTAAGTGCTATAAGTGTGGAAACCACTTTGCTAATTGTGCATGGCAGTGTGTGATATGCTTTTTACAATATAAAGGTCAAGCACGCACTTCACATTTGTCGCTGTGCGTGGGTGCGTGCTTGAGGATACCATCTCCGTAGCCTCTTCAGCCATGGAGAATAGCCACACGGAGAATACAAAGTGGCTTACAAAAGCTTGGCTGACCTCACACACATCTGGCAAACATGCATATGATAGAGGCTTTTTGTGCCTTTGTTCCAAAGTATAAAAGATTGTTTGCGAACACAAACGTGTGACTGACTTACACAAATACGGAACAAATTTGTTAAAGTTAACAAGACTGAACAGTTATTTGCAGACATGACCGCATTTGTTTCCGAACAGAAGAATCTGTATAGTAAAAGTGCAGCCGAGACAGGCTGTGCATGTTTGTGTGTTCACAATGATCTGACAACAGGCACACAGTTTACATACCCGAGATTGCAGGGGTCTTGACAAACATGCGATTACTCCTCAGTAATTAGCTTGTTGGCATCCCTGTGGTTAAAAACAAGGGTGGTAATTATGATGAGGAGGTCTTGGGACTGCTGTCTGCTTCTCTTCCAAAGACACAACTCACCGGGGGATAAGACAATGAGACAGGAACAGGAGGGCATAGAGAAAGAAGGAGGGTGGCATGTGTTGACTGTGTCCATGCTTTCACAGAAGACAAAACAACTTTGTAATTGCCATGCAAGAAGACTAGACATAGGACACAGATGCAGGAATTATGCGACTGAAAGTATAAAAAAGAAAGTAACCTTTTCAAAGCTGTTTAGTATTTAGTTAGGATGCTGAAAATAATAATAATTTAAACTAAATGTGGATTCCAGAATAGACCCAAAATTACAGAAATTCAGTGCAGTCGGAATACTTTTGTTTGTATATTACCCTTTGAATACACTTTTTTTGTTGTGTATGTCAGTTGGATTAATGGCTCACAGTGTCCAGCAGGCTGTGTGGAGCATAGATGTTCTGTCAAAGTCAGAGGGCCAGAGGTTCACTGGGGGCAGATGAAGATCCATCACAGGCTTGACTATTGCTGGTTGGACCACTAGGCCACCCCTGAACCCAGAAGGCCCTATTTGGTGCAGTTGCTTGGCAACCCTTGCTGTAATTAGTCCTGAGATGTAGCACCTCAAGTCAGATACCCAGTCTTCACTGCTAGGTCAGACTGCAGTAGGAGCAGAGCCACACCTACACAGGCTCCAGCAACTGAAGTGAATTTATATTTGAGCACTAGGGATATTGTCAACATATGAGCACATGAATCAAGTTCCCTAAATGGCTGTAAAAACAATTTCCTTTTATTAACTTATAAAAAAATGTCATTATAAGATTTATATGTGGATAATATACAATAATACACTACATTGCCACAGTTGTGACATGTGACAGAAATGTATGAAAGAAGCTAGAGGCCATGCTGTCCAGACTGGAATTAACTCATGATTGGAAGGGCAAATGAGAAATTAGCTTAAAATAAATTACTATTTCGAGGTTGCTGTGATTTGCATTTCCTAATTGAGGGAAACAGTAACATATATTCTTCAAAGAGTATAAATACATCTTTCTGCATGCACATGGAACTGATATTAATCCTTTTGTGTGAGATAGGGACTGCAGAGAGGAAGCAAGAGAGGAGAAAAAAAAACACACATTAGCCGAGTGAAATGCTAAACATCACTCAACGACTGCCATGTAAAAGTGCAGCGTAAGGACTGCAGCACTCATGCTACATTGCATTTTGTCTTTTTTTTTTGTTTGAGATGTTGGTGACAGTGTCTGGCACTAATTGATATTTCACACAGGAAGCAATGATAGATATGTAGGTAGTCTTGCCAACAGTAATACCAAGTGTTATTAGAAATTAATTTAAAAGCTCAAAGTATCATTACAATCAAATGTATAATGATTACAATCATTATACATCAAAATGTATAATGATGCCTGACACTGCAGATTTCTACAGTAGTGGCTTTGTTATTGACATTGACTTGTTGGCTTCAGTAAGATGGTATTTAATGCAATTTATAATAGCAACAACTTTGCATTTGTATGGCCAAAGTTACAGTGGCTATATAAATGGTTATTAGACTATTAAAGCAGCTGCTTTGACTGGTAGAGAGAGAGAGAGAGGTCAGAGAGTCATTGAGAAGCACTTCACCCTGTTCTGCCAGCTTATTTTCCATTAGTTTCTATTTTTGAATTGAGAGATTTTTAATTCCACTTTTTTTTAATACAGGAAGCTTTTGTTTATTAGTCTAAATGTGCATCTGATGAAAAGTATAATCCTAGATTTTGTGTAATTCAGCAAAAATATACCAACTATGATATGGCTATCATAGTTGACTATCAAACTAACACCCATCCATCCATTCAGCCAATCATAGTGGTGCACCCTGGACAAGGCTAACACAAAGAGACCTAAATAAAGGAGAAAGACGTATCTTAGCACTATGGAAGAAAGCTGTACCCAGAAAAAATCCTCGCAAGCAGGAGGAGGATGACAGCTTACATACCTGTGGTGGTATTGGGAGAGAGAGCAGTGGATTTTTTGATCAGCTTGTTTAGCACAATCTTGGAAAGTGAGATGATGCCTGAAGAGTGAAGAAAAAGTGTACTGGTACCAGTTTTCAAGAAGGCGGGTGATGTAGTAAGTATAGAGGGATAAAACTGAGCAGCAGTATGACGTTATGCTGAGAAATAGTACTAGAGATGTGACATTTGCTTTGAGAGTGATGATAGAGAAGTATAGCGAAAGAATGTCCTTATGCATGCTCAATCCTTCAGGTAAGGAAATCGCAGAAAGTTGATGCTGTTCATTCAGAAGACTGAAGAAGTCACTTGGATGAAAGGTTTCTGCCAATGAAAACGTTATATCCAGATTAACAGAATCAACTTTACAGAGAAAGGAGTTGCACTGTGACTTTGTGGATCTAAAGGAAGCATAAGATAGGGTGCCAAGAAGTGTGGTACTGCTTGAGGAAGTACGTGAGGCTAGCGCAGGACATGTATGAAAACAGGGAGTCAGTGCTGGGGTGAACAATAGGAGTGACAGATGGGTTCAAGGTGGGGGTAGCATTGCAACTGGAATCAGCTTGTTTGCAGTGATGGTGGCCAGGTTAACAGTTGAGGTTATGCAGGAGTCTCTGTGAACTATGATGTTTGCAGATGACATTGTGGTCTATAGTGAGAGTAGGGAGCAGGTGCATACCTCTTTTCTTCAGAGGTATGCACTGAAGAAAGACGAATCAAAGTCAGTAGAAGCAAGGCAGAATGCATGTGTGTGAATGACAGGAAGACAGGTTTAGCAGTGAAGCTAGAAGAAGTAGATGCAATGAAGGTAGATGAGTTTGGGATATTTGGGATAAACCATTCAAAATGTCAGAGGTGATTTATGACAGAAGAACAGCAGCAAGTGTAACAAAGAAGGTGTTGCGACTTTCATCCGTAGATAAAGCCGCGGCCGGCTGAGTTGGTTGTGTCCCTGTGACGCGCCTCCAATAATCCATAATGAGTCGTACTTGTACTTTGCGCATTTATTTTAAGAACAAAACAAAAACAAACATTTGCGCTTTCAATCAATTTACAACTAGCGCATGGATTAACTGGTGTGCCAAAAAATGACGGTCAACAGAAAAGTTTGCCCACAAACCACTCACCCAACACACCTGCTGCGAACACCGACCTCAGGTAAATAGACTGTGACCACACCCACATACCATCACCTGAGACGCAGGTAAAGCTATACACCTGTGCCACCAAAACAAAAAGGAAAAACATAAACATTGATTTTGGCTCTTACAATACCGGCCCCTAATTATTATCTTTTAAATAATAATTACGAAATAATCAAGTCTTACGTCATTTTCTTGTTCATAAAACATGTCAATCGCCCTTTAGTGCAACATGCATCAGTACTACTACTTGTGGTTCACCATCTGTGAAGTTAATAACCCATAAATAAAAGGAGTAGGTCACTTAAAGATTATCCAGTCAGTCCAATATGTTAAATAGTCTCTGTTTCCTGCAAAAGACAGACTTTATTTTATAGGTCTGTTTAGGAATCCAGTCTTTGTCTTGATCCGAAGATGACGAACAAATCCCCTTTTGTCCTGGATTGTCTCTTCTATTTTTCCAGTTATCCAGGAATTCCGTGGTGCGGAATCATCAACAATGATCACAATGTCTCCTGGCATGAAGTTTCGTTTTGGGTTGCACCATTTCTGTCTTTGTTGCAGTTGTGGAAGATATTCTTTAATCCACCTTTTCCAGAATAAATCTGACATATATTGGACTTGTTTCCATCTGCGACGAGCATATATGTCATCTTTTTGAAAACATCCTGGTGGTAATGATGGTGCAGTCTTAAGAAGCAACAGGTGGTTTGGAGTAAGTGCTTCAAGGTCATTTGGATCTGTAGAAGCCTTTGTAATAGGACGGCCATTCAAAATAGCTTCAGCCTCACATAACACAGTCCTGAGGCTCTCTTCATCAAGACTTTGTACATTTAAGGTGGAATTAAGAATCTTTCTCACAGATCTTATAAGTCTTTCCCATACACCTCCATGATGTGAGCCAGCTGGGGGATGGAAAGTCCATTTAATGCCCTTTTGAAGAAGGGTATTGTGTATACGACATTGATTCCAATCTGCTATCATTTCCTTCAGCTCACGATGGGATCCCACAAAGTTGGTACCGTTGTCAGATCGCAGTTCTTTTACTTGACCACGTCTAGCAATAAAGCGACGAAGGGCATTGATAAAAGAGTCTGTGTCCAGTGATGATGCCATTTCAATATGAATGGCTCTTGACGCTAAACATGTGAATATCACACCATAGCATTTTACAGTAGTCCTTCCACGTTTCACTAGAAACTGTCCGAAATAGTCCACTCCAACATACGTGAATGGTGGTTCATCAGGAGTTACTCTGTGTAGGGGCAGGTCTGCCATTTGTTGTTGTCCTGGTGGGGCATTTACGCGCCGACACACAATGCATTTAGCCACAATTTTTCTTATAGGTACTGTGACACCTGAAATCCAGTATTTTTGACGCAGTTTAGATAACATGTGGTTACGACCTCCATGACCCACCGCTTCATGGACATGTTGAAGGATTAGGTTAGAAATGTGGAAGTCCTTGGCCAGAATAACAGGATGTTCTCTCTCTTCTGGCATTGCAGTTCTACTGAGTCGTCCACCAACTCTCAACACACCTTCTTCCAGGATGGGAGTAAGTTTATAAATGTGACTGGTTCTCTTAACATTCGATCCTTTTGTTAAACAGGAGATTTCATCAGCAAACCGCTTTCTTTGACAAAAGGAGATTATAGCCATTTCAGCCATCTCAACTTTGAGACTGCTGGTGTCCAGACAGTGTTTCTTCATTTGAAGTTCAAGATTTTGTTCAGGATCATGTTTAATCGGTAGTTTTCTTCTACTGTAATGCAGAAGCAGTTTTTTAACTCTCAGAATCCATGCTACTGCACGCTTCAGCCGAGTCCAGGATGAAAAATACTGAATGAAGTGAGAAACCGGATCCATTTCTTGTGACGTCTGAACAGCATTCACTGTTGTTTTAATTTCTGCATCGCTTGATGAGAGTTGTTTCACTTCATCAGGATTCTGAGGCCACTCCTCTTGTGGTAGTAGAAGAAATGGGAGGTCCAGAGAGCCAAGTTTGTTTATTTTTCAAAAAGGATTGTACCGTTAAACCTCGAGAAGCCAAATCTGCTGGATTGTTATCCGTGTCCACATATCTCCATTGTTGAGGATTTGAAACTTTGACAATCTCAGAAACTCTGTTGGCGACGAAAGTGCGGAACCTTGTTGTTTTATTGTTGATATATTTCAGTACAGAGGTGCTGTCAGTCCAAAATGCTGAGTCCTTCAGTTCCATCTGCAGCTCCTTTTTCCACATTACATCCATTCTGCTTGCTAAGGTGGCAGCAGTTAACTCCATTCGAGGGATTGTAACTGGTTTTAAAGGAGCAACACGTGCCTTTCCCATAATGAATGCACAGTGTGCCTGGTCTTGTTCATTCTTTAGTAACAAATAAGTCACTGTTCCATAGCTGTCCTCAGATGCATCTGCGAAATGATGCAACTGAGCAGTTTTTACAGTTCCAAAACTGTTGGTTTTAAAACAACGATCAACCTTGAACTCCTCCAGCTTGTAGAGCTCTTGCATCCAAATAGTCCATTCTTGTATAACTGCATCAGGTAATGCATCATCCCATCCAATCTTTTTTCGACACAGATTTTGCAGAATCTTTTTAGCAGTTAAGATTACTGGTGCCAACATTCCTAGGGGGTCATAAACAGAGCTGACTACAGAAAGGATGCCACGTCTTGTCAAAGGTCGATCTCTCAGAGTGATTCTGAACTTGAAAACGTCAGATTCCACACACCATTGAACGCCCAAAACTCTTTCCACCGGAAATTCATCACTGATCAAGTCTAGATCCTTTATTTTGTTTGCTCTGTTACTTTCAGGTATTACAGCCAACACATTACGACTGTTACTTATCCATTTGTTCAGTGGAAAGCCTCCTTTCAAGCATATGGCACAGAGTTCATGATAGAGATCGATCGCATCCTCTTCTGTGGCTGCTGAGACGAGACAATCGTCGACGTAAAAGTTGTTCAACATTGCATCCACGGCTTGAAGGCTAAACTGTTGTTTATGATCTTCAGCACATTTCCTTAGTGCAAAATTTGCACAACTGGGAGATGAAGTTGCTCCAAACACATGTACTGTCATCCTATATTCAACCATGGCTTGAGTGTAATCTCCGTTGGGCCACCAAAGGAATCTTAACATATCTCGATCCTCCTCTGGTATTTTAACCTGGTGAAACATGGCCTTAATGTCTGCAGCAATGACAACAGGTTCTTTACGAAATCTTGTCAGAACTCCAATTAATGTGCTGGTCAAGTCTGGACCTTGTAAGAGCTTGCTATTTAGCGACACTCCTTGATACTTGGCTCCACAGTCAAACACCACTCTAAGGGTTTTCTTCTGCGGATGCAGAACACCATGGTGCGGCAAATACCATTTCCTGCCATCCGTCCGTTCTAAGTTGTCTTCTGGTACCTTTTCTGCATAACCTTCAGAGATCATATCTGACATAAAGCTGTTATAGTCCTGCAGAAAAGTAGAGTTCTTCATAAGTCTTTTCTTCAGATTCTGAAGGCGTTGTACAGCAACACTTTTATTATCTGGCATGCAGACCTTTAAGTCTTTCAATGGGAGTCCAATATAATAATGACCATTATGTATCTTAGCAGTATTGGAAACTTTATCCAAAAACTGTTGGTCTTCCTTAGAAGGTTCCTTCTCATCTCTGGCACACTCTGGAAAATCAGTTTTAAACTGCTGATTCCACAGCTCATCAAGTTTCACCACTGAAACTCTATTGACACTTATCTGTGGCTGATTGTGAACTTCAGTTTGAGTCTCACCCAAAGGTCCGTTCACTGTCCAGCCAAGGACAGTTTTAACAGCATACGGTCCATCTCCAACACTTCTAATGACATCCAGTGGTTCCAGAGCCTTTGGCACATTCGAGCCAATTAGCAAATCAATTTCAGAGTCAATTTCTGGCAGATGTACAGACTTCAAATATGGCCACCGGAGTATATCGTTGTGGTGAGGAATGTTTCCTTTATGGACAGGCATAATGAACTGAGTATAAAGAATGGGAAGATCACAAAACTCATTTCCGTCTAGTCCAGCAACTTCTAAATCTGCAATAATATCCGTTTCAACAACTTTATTTTGTCCCATAGTTCTCAACAGAATGTTGGATCTTCTTCCATGAATTTTCAGCTTATTCATCAGCTTTACTGTACAAAATGATGCAGTGCTGCCTGGGTCAAGAAATGCATAGGTGTACAATGTTACATTTCCTTTCTTGGCCTTAACTTTCACAGGCACGATTGAAAGTTTGAATTCATCTTTACCGGCCCCAGTAAGAGCACTGGTCTGAATAGAGACTATGGCACGATTTTGAGTTTGTTCCTTTGATTCTTGTTCTTTACTCATTGTCTTTTGATAGATGTGTAACATTTGAGGATGCTTTAAACCACACGTCTTGCACCTGAGGCGCTTTTTGCAGTCTCTACTAATGTGACCTTTAGAAAGACATCCGAAACAGACTCCATTCTCTTTTAGAAAAGTGATTTTGTCTTTTTGCGTTTTTCTTTCCAGCTCTTGACAATTTTCTAAGGTATGTTCACCTTTGCAAAACAAGCAACTCCTCATTTGTGTTATTCTTTCCTTTTCCTTAACTTTGTTATTTTCTTTTTCAGATGCCATCACAGAGGTAGCAAAAGAACTTTCTTTGAATCTTGTGTGAGTTTGGGACTTAAGTTTTCTTGTGTCTCTGTTTGTCGTGCAGATATCCTTGATGTCCCCAAACACTGGGTCAGATGCGATCTTCACTTGTTTTTCTAAAAACTCCACAAGATCCTTAAATGTAGCTTGTCGATTACACTTCTCATGGAAATCACAGACTGCAGTTCTCCACTTATCTCTTTGCCTGTAGGGAAGTTTCTTTGTTATAGCTAACATGTTGGCAGGCATGTCAAGCTCCTGCATATAACTGAGATCTTCCATAGCATTGCAACAGCCTCTTAGGAATATTGTGTAAGCTTGAAGAGCTTTCGTGTCCTCTGTTTTTATTGAAGACCAAGCAAGTGCTTTGCTCATGTAAGCCGTGGCAAGTTTATGTTCATTACCAAAATGCTGCCGTAATAAAGACTTTGCCTTTCTGAATCCTGCTTCTGAAGTCATGTGTAGGCAACTTCTTACAAGTTCTCTTGGTTGACCCTTTGTGTGTTGTTCCAAATAATAAAGACAATCTCCAGGGTTTTTATTTCTGCTTTCAATGTTGTGTTCAAACGATTTAATAAAAGTCTGGTACTGAAGTGGATCTCCATCAAAAACTGGGATCTCCTTTTTAGGCAATGAAGAAAGACTATGTTGTTGGATTAATAAAGCAGTGAGTTCGTTTTGCTTACTCATGACAGATAAGATGTTACAGTCTTCTTCATGACTAGAAATTTGAGAAGGTACATGTTTATTTACATGTGAATTTCTAATGTTTGACTGATATGTCAAGGGATCTTCAGAAAGAGTCTGAGGTTGTATTGGAACTCTGCCTGTGGTTAAGAGAGATTGTGAGTCTGCAACATTATGCTCCTTAAAGATATGCACATGTTGCCTTTCATATACAGGATTATCAGGACTAGTATTCAGCACTTGAGTTACCTTCTGTCCCTTTTCAAAATATGACTCCATACCATCTGATATTTTTGATAGTTTACTTTTAATACTGGATCCTTTTGAGCCTCTCAGTACTTTCATTTTTGCAACCGTGGCAGCTATATTTGTTTCCAGCTCCAGTTGCTCCCGCTGTCTCCTTAACTGTGCTTCATGTTCCTCCAAGGCATGTTTATCCTTAAGCACTTTTTGCCTTACCATCAGAGCAGCTACTTCAGCTTCAGCCATTATTCGTGCTGATGTTGTACTTGATGCTCTGGAGTTTGAGCTTGAAGAACTGATTTTACTCTTTTTGCTTCCTACGTTTGAAACACTGTCACCTGGCTGTATTTCATCTTGTATGTCAGAATTTGTTTTAACCTGCTTTGGGGATGTTAAGATGTTATGTTTATCATTTGTGGAAGAAACCGTCTCCTTTGATAAAACCGTCTCAGCAGAAACGGGCACATCCAAAGTAACAGCAGTAGGCACTTTCTCAGCTTCATTGTCTTTTTCCATAAAAGGTCTTCCAGCTTCAAGAAGCCACTGTTTCACATCTTCAACAAAATCATCATTACATTTTGTGATGCGTCCAAACCAGTCAATATGAGCATCTTGTTCATCTTTAGGAATCAATAAAATGAATGCATCATGAACTGCTTTGGCATTTTTATACAAATCATTCAGTTTTTCCAAGTTAAGCAGCACAGCTTTTGCATTGTCATCCTTGTTCATCAATTCTTTAATATCACGAGTTAACCCTTTAATCTTGTTAACATGAGCTTTTCGCTCTTTCTGCAAAGTTTCCATTTTAAAAGCAAGCGCTTTAGCCGTCAGTTTTGCAGATCTTTTTTCTTCCAGTTCATGTTCGGCTTCTTTCATTTCACTCATCGTCACTTTTTCACATGCATCAAAACAACATTATATTCCACAGCTTCACAGATAGATCACAGCCAATACTTTTCTTCCGTGTAAACCATTGCGCAGCAGCGTCACAGGCTGTCAAAACCAGAGCAGCGTCCTCCAGCTTGCCAAATCAAGCACACGCACGCACACAACGCAGATCAAACCAATGTCCCCAATGGACAAGCGATGACACTTACAAACTGTGTTCAAAACATCCAATAATACACAGAGTGAATCCGCGTGTCCTACCGCTTCTGAAGTGTCTGTTGCGCTGCGTTCCACCATGCCAGTGTGACGGTGCCGTTTCCAATTACTCATTTGAGAACTGCGTCCACTCATCTGACAGCTCCGTGACTCCAAAACGTATATCCAAAAATCCTCTTCATTGTTTTGATGCGTGCAATAAAAGACAAGGATTTTCTGTTGACTAAATGTTGCGACTTTCATCCGTAGATAAAGCCGCGGCCGGCTGAGTTGGTTGTGTCCCTGTGACGCGCCTCCAATAATCCATAATGAGTCGTACTTGTACTTTGCGCATTTATTTTAAGAACAAAACAAAAACAAACATTTGCGCTTTCAATCAATTTACAACTAGCGCATGGATTAACTGGTGTGCCAAAAAATGACGGTCAACAGACCACTCACCCAACACACCTGCTGCGAACACCGACCTCAGGTAAATAGACTGTGACCACACCCACATACCATCACCTGAGACGCAGGTAAAGCTATACACCTGTGCCACCAAAACAAAAAGGAAAAACATAAACATTGACTTTGGCTCTTACAGAAGGTTTACAAGTAAGACTGGTCATGATATGTGGTTTGGAGAAGGTCTCACTAACAAAATGCCAGGAGGCAGAGCTGTTAGAGGGGAAGTTGCTCAGATTTTCACTAAGAGTGACCAGGAAGGGATTAGAAATTGTTACATCAGAGGGTTTGTAGACAAAGTTGGAGAGGCGAGGCTGAGATGGTTTGGACATGTGCAGAGGAGGGATAGTGAAGGTTGAAGATGGAATTGCTAGGCAAAGAGGAGGTTTAAGGATAAAGGGGCACATGCAACGGATTGGTGTGACAGGAAATGCTAGGGATAGGCTAAGATGGAAGTAGATGATTTACTGTGGTAAGGCCTAAAGGGAGCAATCAGCTAGTGAGGGAGCTAGACATAATATACCTGTTATACCATAAAAATAGGTGCTCTATGAAAATGGGAAAAATTCTGTATAAAGCTGAAGGTAAATGATGATTTGGACCCCTTGCACATTATACAAAGTGATTTGATCCACTTACTGTAAAATAAAAAAATAATGATTGAAGCACCTTTAATGTACCACATAGCCAAACTAATGTACCCGTGCACTGCAAGCTTAATTTTGAAAGGTCGTTAAACACTGAAAGGCATTGATGTGTCTTTTTTTCCAGTTCATAGATGGATAACAAGTCATTGACATGGGTTTGTTTGGTAGTAATTCATGACCTGTGACCCATACTGGTGGCCCATAAAAGCTTAGCAAAGTATCGGGAGGTCAGCCCTGGCTCCATAAATTCTAAGACCAACCATCAGCATTCTCACATAGAGCCGCAATAAAGAAGACACAGCTCATAAAACAGGCCCAGTGGGATAAAAATATTCTTCCCCCATTGATGTTTAAACTATCAATTTTAGATATGACTCTTGTTGTCCTGTGGCATTGAAATATTCAGTTAGCGTCAGCTTTATTTTTCTCTGCAGAGAGACGCTTGCAGTTTTTTCTGCACCAGCTTTTTGAAAATCATTGTCAGTATACTCGCATAATGTTAACAATACATCTTTTATCTTGTTTTTTTTTTTTAAGTGTGACCTTCACTAAGATTTCCATTAGCAATAGATTAGATAAAGAAGTCAGGTCCCCTGACTTGACTGCTGCGTACTGTTGTTTTTACAGTACATTACTTTCTTGTGGCCTTGTGGCTTTTCAATGTGGTATTGATATCACAAGATGCTTTCTATTTTTAACTCCTTAAAGAGACATTAAACAGATTTCCCACAATGTCCATGAGTACAGGGCTCTGTGTGACATGAACACTGTGACCCATATCTCTTCGGAAGTGTTACTGTATCACATGGGGAGTTTTGACATTTCCCCATGTCTTCTATTTACTTCATTTTCTCTGTAAGGCGCGCTCTTGACAGTTCTGCCTTCTTGTTATTTCAGAGCTTTGCGGGATTCTGCTTGAGTCACTTTTTTCCCTTTTCTTTTCTTTTTAAAAGCCCACTTTCTGACAGCCCACATCCTCAAATGTCCTTATGAATTGCTCGTCCACTGGTGAACAGTGACAATGAAAACTCCATACGGAATAGATTTATGAGGGCCAAACCTTAATAAAGGGTGACCCTGAAAACCACATCTGCTATTAAGCTCCATGTCTCCATAATTTACAGCTTGGACTATGTGGGCATGCTCTCAATACTCTTCACTTCAGCGCTTTACATTTTCATTTATATACAGTGTCTGTTTGGTTTGATTGATTGCCCATTAAAAATGTAAGGGTCAAAAGTAGACTTTCGGGTTGGATTGTTGATTTATTGCCACGTTGAATTAGGATGTACATTTTAAATCACTGATACCAATGAAAGCTCACTAATTAAAAAAAATCCTAATGGTTCTATTTTACCAAAATATAGAAGATCTGCATTGTTAGGGGTTTATCTTATCTTGTTGTTTGCCTTCTATATTCATTGAGCCCCTTCATATTCCCCTTTGATTTTCCCCCTAATGACATACATTAAGAAAAAGCGAAAAACAATGTTTCAGCCATGTCAGTTAAATAGGGGAGAATGTTCTGTAATTCAGAGAGTGTGTTTGTTTCCTGCGGTCCCTGTGGTCTACACCTCCCTGGTGGCTTGCCTGCGGTAACAAAGGCACCAGTGTGGCTCCTATTCCATGTTAGTCCCCTGAGGAGCTTCTTCTAATGAGCTACATACAGTATCCACAGGGAAGTTGGTGCTTTTACCTTGATTTGGGATTTGTCCTCTCTGCATCTACAGCAAAGTCCTGAGGGTTGCACTGACTATAGAAATTGCCATTAGTGCATACATAATGTCATAAATAAAACTTTAGTTTAACATCAGGAAGCATCTTCCTGGAGGTATGCATATGGACTGAAATTAATTGTGTGTTTGCTTGATTTAAGCATTTTTTATTGCACAGTTATGTGGGGGTGGCTCAGTGAAGTGGAAAGGATCTGCAGATATGTTTTGAAGGTGCAGACAACAGCCTTGATACACTGTACTGTAAATCAGTGAAGCATCTGGCTTTCTATAGTAGATCGTTGGTGATAACCTGGTGCAGTTATGCTGCACGCTGGGTATTTAAAGCATTTTCTTGAGATTAGGAAAATATATTGATAATGATATAATAAAATTTGATAATAGATAAAGAGAATACCAACAAGGCCAAATTGCAGGTCAATGACAAAACAAAAAGTGGTTATGAATGCATACATATACATATATATCGTTCTAAGCATGAGAAATTGTAAATAAATAAATGATATTAATAACATTGCATCCTGTAAAGGTTCGTGAATACTGTTCTTTTGTAATACCCATATCGCTGAGTGCTCTTTTGATTTTTTTCCTCTATGCTGTGGTGAGAAGCTCTTATCTCCACTGCACCATAACCTTCCCCAGAGTGGTCACCAACTAATATACTCACTTGGGTTTAGTCCAGGATAAAGACCTCTGCTCTCCAACTCTCTTGGTGACCACAGGTACACAAAAACAGAGCACTATCGCTCTGCCAGCTCAGCCAGTAAATGGGGAAGACCATTGTAGTGAAGCTTTTAGCCGGCTTCCTGGGGAGTCCTGTCGCCAATGACATTTCTAAATGGACAAACAGAGCAGTCAGGGAGACAGGGGCACTTACACTTCAATTCCTTTTTGTTACCTTTGGGTTCGTTTGTTAAATGCTTCTTTCTACACGGGGAAAAAAATATGTATTGTTTTTTTATTTTTCTCTCAAGTTACCGCTTTTTCTAATACAGATCGCTAAAGGTTTATTTTCCTACGTTTATTTTCTCAAATAGGGAAACGACTAAATAATACTCACTTCATTCAGTTACAGTTGTTATTATTTTTTAGACCTACTTATTCAAACTTGAATAAACGTACAATGAGGATACAGATAAAATAAGAATTTATGCAGCTGTGCAATAAAGAATAATTTATTGCACAGCTGCATCTTAATTTGTGCAAATAGTCTCTATTTCACCAAATCTCATAATGAAACATCCATCCATCCATCCATCCATCTTCATCCGCTTTATCCGGAGCCGGGTCGCGGGGGCAGCAGCCTAAGCAAAGAGGCCCAGACCTCCCTCTCCCCAGCCACCTCCTCCAGCTTATCCGGGGGAACACCAAGGCGTTCCCAGGCCAGCCGAGAGATATAATCTCTCCAGCGTGTCCTGGGTCTGCCCCGGGGCCTCCTCCCGGTGGGACATGCCTGGAACACCTCACCCAGGAGGCGCCCAGGGGGCATCCTTGTCAGATGCCCGAACCACCTCAGCTGGCTCCTTTCGATGTGGAGCAGCAGCTGCTCTACTCTGAGCCCCTCCCGGATGGCCGAACTTCTCACCCTATCTCTAAGGGAGAGGCCAGCCACCCTTCGGAGGAAGCTCATTTCTGCCGCTCGTATCCGCGATCTCGTTCTTTCGGTCACTACCCACAGCTCGTGAGGGTAGGGACGTAGATCGACCGGTAAATTGAGAGCTTCGCTTTTACACTCAGCTCCCTCTTCACCACGACGGACCGGTGCAGCGTCCGCATTACTGCAGCTGCAGCCCCAATCCGTCTGTCGATCTCCGGCTCCCTTCTCCCATCACTCGCGAACAAGACCCCGAGATACTTGAACTCCTCCACTTGGGGCAGGAACTCATCCCCGACCCGGAGTGGGCACTCCACCCTTTTAATGAAAAAACAATTTTTTTAAATTAATTTGAGCAGTAGAAAAAAACGTTACTGTGGAGCTGCACCACCGAAAGGCTTTGATATGTGAATAAGTAACAGGTGCATGATGAGCTGACAGAATCTGCATTCAGGTCAGCTGTCTATCCATCCATCCATCCATCCATCCATCCATCCATCCATCCATCACAGGGGCAAGACACAGGCTATAGCCTGGACAGCTCACCACTGCTTAGGGCTAGTCAGAGATCCATTAATTACTATTTTTAATCTCCTAATATAAAATAGCCACATGCAAACTTGCCACAGCAAATAAATACATAAATAAAAATCATTGTAATCTGTTAATAAATCAGCAATTGGCAAATCCTGTGCCGGTCCAAGATTCAGTCACACATTCTAGTAACTACTTCTGAGTCTTTAGAGTCTGCTATACTGAAGCAGAAGTGACAAGCAGGCTACATTGGTCTAGTGAGATCATGTCTTTGAAATGTATAGTCAGTGAAGATCGAGCTGTCAATCATCTGTCATACAGTCTACTTGATAACTTTGTATAAATATTAATTCATGGGTTTGCCTTACCAAAGCTAATGGAGAGTAATTGCTAAGTCTCTTCTTCCAAGCTGCAACCACATGCATAGTTCATTCATAGTAAATCAAATATTATACTACATCTATATATATCATATATCTGCATCTACAGTGAAGAAAAAGCATGAAGGACTATGATTCAATCATTAACTGCATTATCTGTGACTGACTGATATTAGTCCCTATTCTCTTTCATATATACCACTAAGAAACGTAGCTGATATATGTATGCACATATTTGTGTGCATATGTCTGCAGTTTACCATCTATCTTTTAATGTGTGACTAGCGCCTTTGGTCTGCCACGGGGTGTCTTCGCGTTGATGGCATCCTTTTGATTTTGGTGTTTATGATGTTTATCCTCTTTCATATCCACTTCCTGTGCCGATGGATAACAGGGAAAAATATCGGGACGATTATGGGAAGTGAACCAGCAAAGTAATAATCTCCTTATGAATAATAAATTTACCTAATGGTCTGTAGTATCACTGCATATATACACTGGATGACTGGAAACGTAGTGATGGAAAAAGACAAAATGGGATTTACCTGAAACCTTTCCCATGTACACCCTGAAGTGTTGAAAACAGGAAGTGCACGACTTTTATGTGTGTTATATGCATTTATTTCTGAAGTGCACCTGATGCTATAATGATGTCTCTAACTAAAAAATCTCTCGAATATGTCTACATCTTAGTGCTATGCCCTTTCCAGCTGATTGTGACTTTTTTTTAATGGTGTGATCATTACCTACTAATAGCTAGAGCTCATGTTGTTTAATTATCATCTAACCGCATTGCTACTTCAGATATTAAAACAGGGAATTGATGGCAAAGAAGGTGAACCTGACATGTCAAACTGTCTGGCGGCCTGCCATGTTGATTGCTGAATAATGCACAGCCAAACCCTGGCTGTGTGCTAGAGAAGCACCAGACAGTAGCTCCACTAGCATGCGCTGCTCTGAATAAAATATAGCTGCTCTCCTCTGCTCTGAGTGTGAGTGGATTTTCAAAAGAAGGACATTCACTGAAATCACTTTTGGGACATTGTTTATGTTTGTGACCAGCAGGAGACAGCACTTTTTTTGCATGGCTGAACTCCCATACATTGCAGCATTGGAATCAAATGGCACAGATTGAAATGATGGTGATTGGCCTGAGTAGCCTTCCATGCATGACCGCCCCACAGACTTTTAGTTGCTGATTAATCTGACGTGTTGAAAGACAGTGGTGTCAATGTTTGATTCTACTCGTGTTATCTGTAATGTAGCTAAAGCTCTCAATGGGCTGACAAGATTAGAATGCATTACTGTCAGAAAGCAGGGTGCCCTGGGGCTGCACCGAGCTCGTGGAGTGTTAATGACTCAGACTATGCCTCACTAGTGCAGGGCATGTGCTGACAATCCAACTAGCCACTTGCATCCCAATCAGTTTGGTCTGTTGCAAGAAACACAAAGAATGACAGCTTATTAAACCTGATTGATGGAATGCCATATGTGAAACATTGTTACTATGGGCCATATAAGATTTACAGTCACTTATGGCCCTATTGATTGACCACTGGTGATTTGAGATCTAAGATAGATATCATGAGAAAGGTCCGTAGTATGAGTGCTGAAGTGCAGCCTAATATGTATGTGTGTTTGAGGCTATTGGGACCTTTTCTGATGCCATTCAGGTACAGGTGCATGACAGCTATTTGTTATAATGAACAAAAAAAGAAATTGTTAACTTTTTGTTATTTGTTTATCTGGTTTTCTTTTAAATGACATCTGAGCGTGTTTTTTTTTCAACTCCAGCCAGACATAATGATGGATGAAGGAAGAATATTGAGCATGTGCAAATGAGGAAAAATTGTTTATGTTGAATAGTTAAGCAAGCATGTTTTCAGTATTTGCATAAGCATTAGTGAATATGTGCTTATTTTTTCTATTTTGTTTTGGTAGATCCTGTTGACTTTGATGGAATAATTGAAAGGGTCACTCTCTCAGAATTTATTTTTCTGAAAATGATGTCTCATGCCTTTTATCCTGTCAGTTGTTCCAATACGAGCTGCTTAAATTGCTACATGTTATATTTTTACATTATTTGTAATGTTATAGACAAGTCTTTGTAGAATCACATAACAAGATGTCATTTTCCTTGTTTCTATTTACTTCAATTACCATTTTCTATGTATCTACCTCATATGTCTATGCTTATATTCAATCTCTACATGCATCTGTTTTGGGCAGGGAAATATCCTGTTTTTTTATCAAGTCGAGAACGAAGTGTGAATGCACCTTAGAAGTCCTTGAGGATCAGGAGATGGGGAATTAGATCATTAATGCTCAGGTCTCTAATAAGCGCCCTAGGGTAAATTAATTTCCAATTAATAGGGACTGCTCTTTTAATAAGGTGAGCAAGAAATGCTGCAAGAGGTAAAATCCTGAAATCCCACATAATGTATATCTTTTCAAAAATGTCAGCCCTCTGACTTCAGTGCTTGATGGTTTGATTTTCGCTTTTCTCCACTGGCTTGCGTAGACATGAGGCACTGGATTTTAAAAGGTCCCTACTGCACCCTCCTGTGTATGAGAAATCCAATACTGTAGACTTTATTTAGTGTTTTTTATTGACCTGCACCTTACACATGAAGCTGCCTTTTTTCTTTTTCTTTTTTTTGCTACAGCATCAATAAGTCATCTGCATGTCTCCATTGGACTTGATGATTTAAATGGTTTTGATATATTTGCAACTCTGAGATTTTTTTTAGAGTGTATGGTGGTGACACAGATGTTGTTTAGTTCACTAGTATAGTCTCTGAAAATGGCAACCTCAATAAGCTATTTTCAGATTTTACACTCAGAATAAAAGATACTGTTGCCAGAGAGATAACGCTTCTGTGGGTGACCCACATTAGACTGCCAGTTATGGTGTGTGGGACAGATCACCGCAAGTCCATAGCCAGTATTGGGAAAAAAACTAGAGTCTTTTTGACTATGACTATGAACTGAATCTTTCATTTAAACACCCACGCACAAATTCTATAGGGATCCAACTGTGGCAGAAGATATTTTATTGTTATACTGTTAAAAACAATCCTGAGGAAATGTGTTCATGCTGTAATTATGCTACGGTAAATGTTTGGTCATGCTGAGAGACAAACACAATTTCTTTAGGTTTAAACTACAGTCATTGTCATTATTATCCAGACAGTGTCATTCAAAAATAAAATATTTTAGGTGATATTTTAATATCTGTTGAACATTTACCAGAAAAAAAAGTTGCTTTAACGGTTTCATTTCTGTACACATCACATGATTTGTCCCTGCATAATCTGCTGTAACAAAATTAATAACCTTCTCATACATGATTCTCATGTTAAAATACATGATCACAAGAGTCATAACATTATTATTTTTTTACAGCCATTTTTTATTTTCTTCTTCTTTTCTTCTTTCTTTCTGTCTCTCTGTTCTCTCTCTTTCCCTTCTTTAGCTCCTCTTGCCAGCGCCACACACTTGTTTTCAGATGAGTGTTGAAACAGTAATGAAGAACAGCTAAGAGATTTTTGCGATGTAGAAAGAGAATAAACTTGTTTTCCCCTTTGTCAAACAAATAAACAAATTAATAATAATAATTCAGGTGAAACTGAAATATTCCCTGAATACTCTTTTCTTTGTTTGTGAGTTGCAGCAGGCCCTCCAGTAGTGATGGGAGCCTGGCTCCTTTATTTAGACCAAGCCAACGTTTCAGGTCATAAATGCACTGTGATGGTGTGCTGCTATAGCTTATTAGCTTACTGTATGTGGTATCTCACTAAAGTTCTCAACAGCTTTTTGATAATTCTACAGTTTTAATAAACTTTCTTTCCGTCTTGAATGAGACCATCAACTGTACATAGACTGCTGGGCATACACCCAGAATTTCCATTGGGTAACCCAGCCCATATTATAAATACATGACGGTCACATTATGCACAGTATTAGTGCAATACGTTGATCTTTTGCTTCTACATTTTTTATTGCTTTTTAAATGACATTTCCAGTATGTCTTTCTTTATTTTAACATACTTATCAGTGATATTTACACCAACTTCACACATGTGATTTTAAATGTCTAGTGTTCTTCACCAGCCTTTTCTTCAGTTTGATGTAGCTATAAATAATGATGTGTTTTCTATTGTTAGTCTACAAATCACAGATAGATAAAATTATTATTCTGCATACATTTGACACCTGTTTCCACTTGTACACTCTTAAAGGTTTATGCAAAAAAAATTCTTGACACACACTGTGTAATGTTCAGCATTAAACTGGCATAGCCTCAATGTGCAATATTTCATGGCCTCCCACTACATATGCTTCCACTGTCAGAATCATCCTAAAAATGCAGTCAGCCCGAGGAAGTGGTAGATAATATTAAATACTGCAAGGAACCAGGAAAACCCCTGTTGATTTTTATGGCCTGCAAACTCACCTTGAAGCAGGAGGAAATGTACTCGTTGCTGAACTCTGGCAGAGAGCAGAGCAGTGGGGCTATAGGTGATGTGACGCTGTGGGAAAAACACAGAAATGACTGTGGAGTGGCAGAAAGAAGGGGAAAAACAAGGTATTTGAGGTATTCAACAGAATGTTAAAATACCTCATTAGAAAATAAACATTACATGTAGGATCTGATTTATATGGACTAAATCATGCAGAAAAAAATGGAGGCAAGGTTGTTTGTAGTTGCTAATGTAACCAGGGCTAGTTTTTACATGCAGTGCAGTATGTGACAAAATGTAATAGGTTGTGTGTATGATGTGATGTTTAACAGCTGAACCTATCTGTTAGGTCACATGGGACAACTGCTTCACTCTAATATACTGAATACAGTGAAGTGCCAGCTTTTGTACATTTGTTAACAAGTTCAGGGTTAATTAAATTAGCGATGAATGCCTTTTATCTGATACTACTAGCAACAAAAGAAAAGGCCAGTTGTATGTCATATAGGCAGGTCTCATTGCTGTATTCTGAAATATGCATTAAGATTTCAGTTTGCATTTACCTTGAGCATGCACATTAGTTTTGAGGAGCTCTGACTATAAATGAATGGTTCTCTATGAAGGTTTGTATCTTTAGCTTTAATATAAACCTGGTTTTCTTTATCTTGTGCAGTTTGTTAATATACCACTTGCATTACTGCATCATGTGATACATAGTCCACTGTTGTTGCACTATTCCCCTGATCTACAGGTGGTGATATTGTGCAACATATGCAACAATATGTCAACAACGACAAGGTAGAAGACAGCGCAAGCCATGATATCTGTTGTGGAAGTTAAATTGCTTTTTTTTTTTTAGGTATAACTTATGTTGGAAGTTGGAAAATATGATAAACTTGCCCTAGTATCACTCATATATTTCCTTTCTATAAATTTTAAAGGCTGGGTTTTCTGTTGACTGTGATCCTAAGCCTAATGCTTTTATAAATGTAACCATATTTAGCATTACTCAAACATGCTTGCAACTTTTTTCTGTTATTAGACTCAGCAGGGATTTCCCGTCCATCACAACTGTTCTCTTTGACCCCTTGTCAACCACCACAGTGTCTGGTTGGTTAGCCAGCAGATGCTTGTCTGCTTGAAGTCCCTGCTGTGTCCCAATTTGGGAGTTCTCATACATACTCAGTATATGTTTCTGCATACTGTACTGCGCAAACCACTTGGTTATGCATCTCAGGAGTATCTTTGCAAAGCTTGCATCTTGGATCCTATCTGCTGCGGTTAACACTTACCTACAGTTGTTTTTCAGGACAGTTCACAGAGGGAATTGTTTCCATTAATAAAAAATCATCTGAACTTTCTGGATTAATTCATAAAAAAGTAGCCTGGTTACTTATCTGAAAAATCTTACTAGGCTTAAACCAGTAAGACTTACATATTACTTTAAACAAAGAGTCTAAACTGGTGAGTGAGATCATGTCTCCTTCACTTCTGGGATAAAGCTCGATGTCTTCTGTGAGTAGGAGGTCACTCACTTGTTGGCTTTTATCTAAACCCATTGTTTGCAATAAGGCGCCATAGGTTTATGCAGAACAGGGCATCATGGTGGTATATGTAGCACTTACTGGGTGCGGTTTTGCTTTTTAATAGCAACGAGGTCTTGTTAAATCCTGTGGTAAATCCTCCATGGATCTCTTAACTATAGTAGATATTCAGCGTTGACGTTGCATTGAAGGTAAAAATTCTGAGAGGAAGAAATCTCGATTAAAAAAAAAGGTACAAGGAGATTTTATTTTATTTTATTATATAATGCAACGTGTGACAACTGTGCGTGGTTCTTATAAAACTTCTTTTTAAAAATTTTTTAATAAAGAAATGTTTGCCACCTCCAAAAAATGTTGATTTTCTTTTTTGTATAGCAAAATGCTGCATGTGCAGTCCACTGATGAGAGCAGGATGGGACAGAGCCTGGGGGGATAGATTAATGAGAACAGAAAAGGGACAAAGAGAGAATATGCATGGGTGCATTTGCTTGTGTGACAGAAGATGGTTGTCAGTGTGAGAAGACAGCTGCTAATGCACACACAGTTGTGTACCAGATGAAGGTGACATTCGCCCTGCAGGGCATCAACAGGTGTTTATGGAACAGATATGAGAGTATTTCTTAATCCTCTCGAGAGACAGATGAGGTAAAACAGGTAAACTGTGTTTCTTCCATGTAAATAGAAAATAGAAAAACATTGAGAGTGCTTGTAAAAGCAAAATTTGAACATGAACTTCATAATTGCTGTTTGATCTAGGCGGACGTTCATTCGTTCATTTACGACAGCAGAGTTTTTTGGCGCATTCGAATTGGCACTCTGTCGTCTTGATAGACAGCAGCAGCATCTGATGTGCTCATGAACTGTTCTCTTCAGACTCTGTTTGCTTCTCTCTGAAAACAGAGTGGAGCGTCACACTGAGCAAACAGCAGCGGCAGCTTCTTTAGACACTGCAGTCTGCAGGTGAGACAGCAGAGGCCAAACAGTTTGAGGAAGCCATTTGACAGCGTAAGACTTTTTAAAATGATAATTAGTGATATACACTTAGAGGAGTTACAGGAAAAAAGACTTCTGGTGATGTTTATTCAGCAAAACATTTCAAACAATGACTAGAAATTGTATTAATCATTCTTTAGACTTTTGCTCGTAGTAAGTCTTCAGACTATAGCACTGGAAACACTATAAAGAGGCCCCTAATTAAATGTATAAATATATGTATGCATTTTGACTAGTCAAATGAGGGCCCAAGCAAGTTACTTATTCACAACCCTAAGCTTATCAACATTAATTCTTGAAATACTGCACTAACTGGCCAACCATTACACAAACACCACACCACAGAATTTTGCTGGAAGGCCAGATGGGCAATCCTTACACAGTCTGACAGTAAGCTCGCCATGGCACACACGATGAGACGGGAATATCATTTACATGCAGATCCAATGCCCTAGTCCCGCCTATGACTGCATGCGATGTGATGGATAAGACATTTAAAGCTGAATGCTTCAAGTCAGTGCCCAGGATTATTGTATAAGATCCTTTTGCAGCAGCAAAGTGTTGAATCTGGCAACAGTGTTGAGAGAATCACAGTTAACCATGTGCTTCTCAATAACAGAGGATTAATATGACACGCATACAGTAATGCTTTTGTGTTCTGGAGAAGTTTCAGTTTTATTTATTCAGAAACTTCCGTCAGATAGCGACGAAAGCTTATTTGAAGTAAACTGTAACAAATTGCTTGGCATTATATTGTTGTGTATTGCACTGAGACAGGGCTGAATTGAATCATATCAAACTAGCTGCCTCGAATATATGAGGTGCTCTGTATTATGGAGTGTGCATTAGGGTGCATATTGAATCTGTCACAGAAGGAGATGTGTGGAGCGCCAGGAGGGAATTAGCCTGTTGTCCAAAATCTTATCCTGACATCTGAATGCTGCTGATGAAGATGAAAACGTTTCCAGTAGCTCTCTTCCTGCAGAATAGCTCACAGATTAGCTTCTTCAGCAACAGAAAAGAGTCACACTCAAACTATAAATGGGTCCATTTATCCAGCGCTTCACTTACCTTGAACATTATTATCAAAATCACAATAAATTACTATAATTTTCTTTTACACTATGACTTGTAGATGAGCTACAAAGTGAGGGGATTTCCTTTTGATGTCTGGTCCAACTCTAGCTGTCTCATACAGTGAGTTTGTACAACACCCAAATGTTATATTATCTTGTTTTAACATGTTTGTAGGCTGTACTGAATCCAGGTTTCAATGGATTACACTTTCAGAGAAGTGACTCATGTACAGTATGTCAGATATAACACCGCATTGCATATAAACCATCAAAGGATGTGCATTGTGTTAGGGAAATTGAGCTAATAGAAAAGGTTAATGTCAAAAACAGCACAATAAGTCAGGCATAGACTGCATTCATCGGTTTCATTTCTTAGACTAATCTCTCCCAAGCTGCCTTGTTTTGGCTTATAGCATTGTTTGCTGCTATTACAGCAACACCATGGCAACATACCACAGGAGGGCAAAACTGCCCTTAACATATTGTCCGTTGAAGGATAGTCATAGCATTGATCTTTTAGTTATAGGGACCACCACAGAGAAATATCTGCAAGACTCTTCTAGTTTCAGGTACTTCCCTTACCTTTTATTATTTTCCCATCCTCCATGCCTGCCTCCTCTTTTTACCTCTTCAGGTGTCAGCATTACCGTGTAGTGAGATTCTTTCTTTTGCCCACTGGCATAATGAATCACATGGCATGGCGCTAGTTGGTGGGGTCTTGTCTCCTCTCAGCTGCCTGAGGAGCCATGTCAGATTGATGTACTAGTCACCTAGAGACTCCCTCGCATTGTGATTAGAGCAGCCAACCGTCCACCTCGACTATGGAGGGGCTCACCACAGGATGGTTATGCATTCCTTCTCTCTCTCACTCACACACACACACACACACACACACACACACACACACACACACACACACACACACACACAAGTGGGCGCAGACTTAAATAGCAAAGGTGATGCAGAAGTCACACGAGCTTTGTCACAGGGCTTCAGTATGTTTGTGCCCCCAGCTATGTTTCCTGATGTTAAGCCACTCATTAAGCTCAAACCCATTCCCCTTGAACACAGCATGCTCCCAGCCATATTTTTTAATTAGTTTATTTAGCCTTCCTTGTGACTCAAGGATGAGACTGGCCTCCTCTAGCACTTGGCTATTCTTTTCCTTAACTCTACAGGGGATGGTGGTCCGGCAGGATTTCAAATGACAAGCGTACTAAAGACAAAGGTGACTCAGCGATTCATACATACAGTAGTGTTGGTGGTAAGGCTGAAATGATCCGGTTGCTGGGTAGCTGGACTGAAACCAAAGCAGATTTGAAGACATAGACAAAGGGCAAACTAATTACACATTTGATCATTTTCTTGTATTTACAAAAGACACAAGTGCTCAGTATCTCTGCCAATCCTTATCTTAATCCTGTGTATGCATTATTTCCTCCTGACATTTTACACTTTTGTGCATGATTCCTCGTGACCTTCCTACTTTCAGTGTAATGTTGCAGTTCTTTATGAGCTTTGTCTGTTTTTCAGTGGGTTCAAGTTTGTCATCTGTTAAGGTCACGTTTGCATTTAAAAGGCATAACACAGTAAAGATACTCAATACTGAAGGTAGCTCGCAGCTTAGAGATCATCGCTGTGGCACATTATATATCAGGTGCTGTCAGACAATAGCCAGATGTTCTCTGCTGTAGCTGTTGTTCAACATCATAAGCAGAGATGGGCAGTAACGCTACAAGTAACGCGTTACTGTAATCCGATTACTTTTTACAAGTAAAGGGATTACTATTGCAAAAAAGGTAATTCGATTACTGTTACTTTCCCGTGAGCACGCTGCGTTACTAAAATCGTGATTTTTTTGCGAGAGTGTTTCTGTAAGCGAGTGTGACGTTCTTTGCAACAGCTGTGTGCAGATCAACAATGAATAGTATAACGAGTGCGGGAGAGAGTATGCGCGTGCAGCGTTTAAAGCGTGGAAGTACTGACCTTACTTTGAGTTTGATTCCGTAAAAAGTGACAAAAACATTAGCGCCCTCTGTTCGAAGAAGACATATTTTTACAGCGAAAAAAACCCCCTAAACTTCTGCACAAGCACCGAGTGCGCTGCCACAGGAATGTGAAATTCACAGAGAAACTCCCAGATTCTTCCACTGACATGACGGCTGCGACACACCTGCAAACCTCCGCCTCCTGCTAAACAGGTGAAAATAGAGCAACAGGGCTGCTGATTCTTTGATTTTATTTATTTTCTGCTGTGTTTTACTCATTGTTGTGAGTGTAAACACAAAAAACTATTTTATTTTATATGCTGGAGTTGTGCAGAAAATTTCTTCCAGTCGGAGAATGTTGTATATAACTTAATTTTTGCTTGATGCATAAAGTTAAAAGATTTAAACTAACAAAGTAAGTTTTAAAAAGAGACTTTTCCATGTATGATGGATAATGCAGAAAAAAGTAGAATTGGGATTGAAGCAATTGAAGATTTATCGCTTCATTACCTATTCAGGGTGTAAATCATGTTTTTAAAAAATAACTAAGTAACTAATTACTTTCAAAAATAAGTAATCAGTAAAGTAACTGGATTACTTTTGGGGGGAAGTAATCAGTAATTAGTTACTGATTACTTTTTTCAAGTAACTTGACCAACACTGATCATAAGTCAAGAAAAGGTTTTCAGGGAGAACTTTGCAATTAATATTATCAAGGCAGGTAATTTAACCAAAGCAGCAGCTGCAATCAAAATAAATAAATACAAATGAAGTAAAAAGCATAAAAGTTGTTCACAAATTCAGATGGTCTGCCAAAAACCCTATTGTGTTACCTTGCTGTCTGATGACTGTATGAATGTTGTTTTCATTCCCATGCAACATTTCCACAACAGAGTTTAATATCTTTTGAAAAGTGAAGTTGTTTACATGTTACCTTGCAGTCATATTCATCGTTTTGTTGCTGGCTTGTCTTTCTTCTGTTCTTGACTGACAGCACAAAAATGCACAATATTTCCAGCATTATCATTCATGCCCTTGTGTCTGCAGGGGTGATTAAAAAAAAGAATTGCGATATGCATAGCAGTACTAGGTGGTCACAAACTCCAGTGTTCTTTTAATAAAAAATTGTGATGGGTTCATTTTGTGTTTCCGTGGCCATTTCCATCAAAGGCTTTCTACGGGAAACCAAGGGCTTCCATTACAAGTGACCAGTCACAACCTGTACAGTGCAAAATGTACACTCTGTAAGCGAAACAGCTGATGGATTTGGAAAAGCGACAAAAAAGAAAGAAAGAAATCTCATACACCATCACGAGAAGGTATAACAATGGGAAATGTATAAACATGGTGTGAAGTAATAGCTATACGTGCTGTAAAACTGACTATTTTCACACACAAGCTGTATATTTCTGTCACAGACTGCGATGGCAGACCGTGGAGTTGTAGTGAGAAGCAGACCCAAGCGCAGGACTCTGATAGTGAAGATCTGTGAAGTTTATTTTACAGTATATGGAAAAACACAACTACGTACAAAGTTTCAGCACTCCCGTGGCGATTCCTCCGTGCATCCCCACACAGTGCAAATGTCCATGAAAGTGAATAACAACAACTCCCAAACCCCAGTTCCAAACCGTGACTTCCCTCCGTAAAAATAAACGCACTCCCCTCGTGACTCCTGGTGGCACACAGACAACACAGCTCAGCAGGATACTCACTATACCAAGGTCTTTCACACACATTCAGTCGACAGCTGTCCTTAACAGGTTTGATGCTGGAGCTTAGCCACACTCTTAAATAGGCCGCTCCTAACGAGAATAATCCACTACAGCTGGATGCAGGTGATGAGCGACAGGTGTGGCTGCCTCCAGAAACACTTCCGGGGTCGCGATCCCTCTGGCGTCCAAAACATTTGGAAGTGCGAACATACATAACACACACACAGGGAGACAGAGAAACAGGAGAGAGGCAACAACCAAAACACTACACACGGAAAAATAAACAGCCCTAGGTCCCTAGTTCCAGGCCATGACGATTACTTTATACCCACAAGGCAATTATAATTTAGAAAAACTAAATTTATAATTTAGAAATTTTAAGTTATATCAAATTTCTTTATAACAACGTAGAAATAATAGTATTAGCAGTAGTATTTCTTTTGCTTGTAGATGCAACAAATTATGACAATGTTAGGCATACGTACAAGATGTTTCGCATAGCTGCTGGTTGTTGTAGTCCTTTATTTGGTTTTGATAGACATTAAGGCACAGGCCAGCCAAGAGGCTGCTCTGGGTGAGTAGGTGTGTGTAGTCCCCCTCCTTTCTCCTCCTGTCAGCAACACGCTGAGATGGCACTTTCCCTGCAGACAGAGGGATTGAAGGGATACAAAGTGCAAATCAGCTCCCTATCTCAGCTGGCAAGGGTTCATCTATCTGTCCATCACTCTAGTCTACAAGCGATCTGCCTCTATTTATTCATAAATCCCTTTCACTCTTTATTCATTGCAGCCATTTTGTTTCACAAGGTCTTTGCTGAGGCTTAGACGTGCCGGCACACAGACACACACACACACCTTTTAAGCGTCAGTATAGGATTGCATCTCAGCCGTGGCATTTGCTGAAATTACTCACTGTGCTAAGTAAAGGATGTGATGCAGACTGATGATATGAGAGGAAATAGGGAAATAAATACCAAAAAGGAATCTCCCCGAGTCTTACCGGTGTTAAAGTGCTCCATATCATTATTCAGCAGAGAGGAAAAACAGCATGCCAATTTAAAAGCCCTGTTTATGGACTTCCATCAATTTTATGGCTTCATTTACTATCTGCAATTGAGGTCTGTGACAAGCTGTAAGGGAGCATGACCAGACATAGGACTATGGGGAGCTGTCCTCTTTCTGAATCAAAATAGAGACTGTAAAAACTAACAGACTGTACACAACTATACAAGAAAGTAAATTAGATTTTTTGCAGAGGTATATTCTTATCCTTTGGTGTCTTTTTTTAACTCTCTTTTTAACTCGTAAAGTATTTTTACAGTTTACAGGTGATTTTCTTTATTGTGAAATACAGCAGCGGTATTTCACTCGGATGAGATGTTACATTGTATGATGTACAAGTATTAGATAGGGACTTGTTGCAAGGCGCGCCACGTTGTTTTACAGTTCAGTTTTACCCTGTCAGCAACCTTTTGATATCACAGCTGTTTGTTTTAGCTACGAGAAGGATCTTTGGCCTTGTATGACACGAGAGAATATTTTCTCAGCCATCACTGGCCTGGGCTGGTCATGTCAGCTCAATATTTGGTTTGGAATACTCTCTGAACTATAACACTCAACCAGTTGAATGGCTGCCTTTTTGTCTCTTTGCAGTTTGCTTTTTTCCTCGTGCGCATTCTCTTTGCCTCTGTCTGCCTTCATTTATTCTGTTTTTATAGCTGCCAGGCTGCCCTCTTCTCTTTAAGCCCTATTCACTGCACTGACAGTAAGCTGTAGTTTGCTAGGCTGCTGGGATGGCCTGCATGCTAAGCTAGGAGGGAATGGTGAGAGCTGAGGCCAAGGCTAACTCGGATGACCTTGCGACTGGAGGCGCAGACAGCTTTCACATAGCCGGAGAGAGACCGGAAGGACAGACGCATTCATCACATTTTCATAAGCCTCTGAGAGCATTGCCATTTAAATCATACTGACCAATAAGCAATGACTTTTAAAGACTTTTGTCATGAGAGACAGCTGGACCTCATTTGCAGTATTTTGCATTATTCTGCGCTGATTTTTCCTCCGCTCTCCTTGATCTCTTATTCTTCACACTAGCGGCTGAGCCTCTGCTGCGAGTAATGACGTTCCTCCCCCTGGCACAACATCACAGAGTCGATCTCTTTTGGAGGATCTGGGGAAAAGCTTGTGCACCCACTACCTTGTATGAAAAAATTCTCTCTGAAAAACATGAATCTGATCTGTAATTGGCCACCACCGCCCTGTTTTATGAGCGGGCGTATGATGGAAAGATTGACTTGCTAAACTCACGTCGCATGATCTAATCACATGGTTGTGTAAATAAGCACGGGGCAGGCACACAGCAAGGACCACCTTGCTCTCAGCAGGGCAAGATTGATCATCTTTTGTTAAATTTTGTAAGGTATTATAATCTTATGTAATGACAGTCTTAGAGAGTGCTTATTTTCTTAATGGGAGTCTGCCCCAAAATTGTATTAATTCTGCTGCATATAATTTATACACAGTGCAGGGTTTAATGCTTAAAGCATGGACTTGTATGTGAATCTGACTTAACCAACAGCTGCTGATATTTTCAGGCTAAATTGCTCAGCTTGTTTGCTGAAAAGTTGGGGAAAAATGCACATAGAAATCCTTCAGAGCTCTTCATTTCTGCTTTTGATAGCTGCTGAAAATGACTCTACTTTGTTGGGACCAACTAACGCGCTGTTTGAACTTTCAGTTTTGTATTCCCGTCATCGATGTGTAAGACAAAGCAAACAGGTTGCCTTTGCAGTTGCTTGTATAGAGCTTTGATCTTCCTTCATGTAATAAACTAGAAGTAATGTGCACATCATCACAGCTTAAAAACTGTAGAATGCTGTGCAACTTATATTTTTTACCTTATGTGAACTGCAATGGTATAACTGCAGGTGTTAAGCAAGTATGCATAAAACAGCATTTTTTTCCATGTCCATTTCAAATGCTTCAGTACTTTAGTCCAGTAATAATTGTATTACAGCGTTATAAACAAATGTCAGTGAAGTGTAACACACTCCAAAGTAACACATTACACCTAGCAGTGGAGGTAGAAGAGAAAGTTTGAAAGACAGAGAGACACTTTACAGTATATTTAAATAATAGAGAATTCAATCACTGGACACTATTTTTTATATGAGCAAGAAGAGCGTAAATTACTGAGAACAATGGAGGGATTTTCTTTATCCACAGCTGTAAGCACAAACAGATGTAAGCTATTGTGAAAGAGTAGGTTTGTAATGGCAAAGATAAGTAAGATAAGCATCTGGGGGAGAAACTGTAAAATATTTATCAGCCTAGTTTTTAACTTTGCATGTTTGATGCTGCTGAAAGGCATTAGCATCCTTCCGGCAGACCGGCAGCTGAACTGACCGAGTCTTGCCCCATATTTCAATTATTGTCCTCCAGATATATTTGTCCATGAGGCCAGCTGAAAGGAAGCAGGACAATTAAATTTACAGTAAGGAACACACTATAAATCTTTCATAAGTGCTGAAATGCACTTTAAATTATCTGGGTCTCTTATAAAAGCCTTTTTTTGATTCAATATCCATCACAAAGTCTCTCCTGGCACTCTATCATAACAGATTGTTCAAGCAGGCCTGTAAATGCTAATTTGCGGAGGGGGCGGGGGTTGAGCGTGTGCTTGGACCCCACTAAAATCTGCTCTTAAGTCACCAAACTAAATCACGGTTACTACTTTTGTGGTGGAATGAATCAAGATAATGGGAAACACAGATCCAGGCTGTCAACTCCGGGGCCATTTTTATGGCTTAAGAACTATTTGACATTGGTTTGGTGTCACTCCTGCTTGACAGACTGCCACCCTGAGGTCACAGGAGAAGGACAATCTTAGCTTCCAAAAAAAGGAGCCGCAGACAGCAACGGGAGCAGAATTTCCACAAATGACTTATTGCCTCTAGCTTTGTATCCCTCGGCTCTCTAAATTTGTTGAAACTGCTTGGCTATTTTAATCTCTGTAAGCATTGTAGTAAATGAGGGCAGACGTCAGTGTGGATTGCCTCCGTAACAGTGCAGAGCTGATAGCTGCTGGTGTTGGTCATTTGGATGTGAAGTCATGCCCTTCATCATGCCTGAGTGCCAACCCATCATGCCCTCTGTGATTATTGCTTCTGCACTTTGCCTGAGGTTCCCGAGCAGAGACAGTTGTCAACAATGTTTGTCATTGTCTGTAAAACACTGCATCTCAGTTCTGTGTGCGTTCATCCAAATTATTTGTTTGGCTCAGGCTCAATTCCAGTGCTGAAAGTTTCTTTTCATTTTGAAAAGGTGCTATTATAAGGTCTCAACCTTCATTGAAGATGGAACAGGCAGTTTTCTGTTTGAAAATGTAAAATGGTATTTAAGCCTTTGTAGACTTTGACATGTGCTTCGTTTCAACTTTATAGTAAAATGACAGTGACTATTTTGATGATTATAGAAACTAATATGTGAAACTCAGGAACACAGATTTGCTTTAGTTTTGGTATAGTTTTACATCCATTTATCCGTTTTTTTAAATCCAAGTCAGGGTCCCAGCGGGGGCTAGAGCCTACCCCGTGTGTCACAGGGTGAGAGGCGGATACACCCTGAACAGGCCACCATTTCTGTCGCAGAGCTAACACATAATAATAATGGATTGCATTTATATAGCGCTTTTCGGGGCCCTCAAAGCACTTTACAATTCCACTATTCATTCACTCTCACATTCACACACTGGTGGAGGCAGCTACAGTTGTAGCCACAGTTGCCCTGGGGCAGACTGACAGAAGCGAGGCTGCCATATCGCACCATCGGCCCCTCTGGACATTACCAGTAGACGGCAGGTGAAGTGTCTTGCCCAAGGACACAACGACTGAGACTGTCCAAGCCGGGGCTCGAACCGGCAACCTTCCGGTTACAAGACAAACTATGTAGGGCGATTGTGGCTCAATCGCCCTACATAGAGAAAGGCAACCATTCACACCTACAGCTAACTTAAAATCACCAATGAACCTAATCTCACATGTCTTTGGACCGTGAGAGGAAGCCAGCGTACCCGGTGAGAACCCACACAGACATGGGGAAAACAAACTACCCAGTACCAAAGCAAAGACACACAAAATTAGCAACAGCCCGTTTGACATGGTCCACTTTTAAACTATTGAGCTTATATTCATCAGGTGGAGACAACTCCAAATGATTTCTAATGTTGCTTCTTGCTTGTGCTTCTGATCTTGTAGATGTGTAAACAAGTAATGATGCATTAACAGTGTTGCCATCTCAACTCAAAAGGTATTGTGTGCAGCGCTTGTTTTCACTGGCTTTCAATTTCAGCCATCCTATTGCATAATTATTTTCCTGTATAGTTTTCTTTCACTGTTCTCTGATTAAGGGCCAAAGTAAAAGCATGCATTTAAACCTGCACAGATTTTAATGGCCCGGGCCGTGTCACATCCAAGCACCTTCTAATCCATCAGCAGCCTTGGCAAAACGCAGGCCCTGAAACTGCCAAACTCTTTTCCGATGACTGAGATGTTAACTATAAAAATTTGCAACCACAAATCAGACGTGAAGTTTGAACTTTGTCCTTTAAACTTTCTGGGCTTTTCCCCCCCTTTTTCAATACTGTGGTGTGAATGCACTTCGGCCACTGCACAGGCTCATTGACAGCTAAAGCCAGTAAATAACTACCTACATGGATTGATTACCATTGTATCCCATCCATCTCTGCCAAGGCCCCATTAAGAAGAAATCAATACAGTATTCAACATGCATCACTCATATACTATAACTATCAACTAATTGAGTTAGAGGGGACAAAAACAACACATCTATCACCAAGGAAGTCGAGTTCCCTTTGGTTCTTTTTGCGCCTGTACTTAGGTGTTTGATTTTTTTTCTCCCCTCTCCTCTTTGGAGTATTACTTCACCCTTGGTTCCTTTCCGCATTTGAGGTTTCTGAACTAGAAGCAGTTTAGATTTGCAGTCCAGTGAGATAGTGCCAGGCAGCTTCCAGAGGTTAATGCGGTGTGCTGGCTGTGGGTGCATGGCATCGGTATGGCTGAGTGAACATCACGTTAAAGCACAGCGATGCTAAACTCTGCCTCTCCAACGCACAGCACAGACCACAAATTGGCCTTCTCGCATGAGAACACAAAGGGGGATACAATTGTAAGTAAACAATGCAAAAGACAGATGAGGAGATAAGCTATTATTGTTGTTGTGTTCAGAATCACCTCCAAGCCCTGCGCCTGTAATACCTGAGCAAAGTGAACTCATTTCTTCTTCAAGGGTAGTAAAGAGATAGAGAGTAGCTGGGCGGTTAGACGTCAGAGAGTCGTGGGTGTTAGCTGGCAGAAAATGCAAGCCTCCGTTTGATCCCTGTGGCTCAGCTCCATCTGGCTATGTGCTGACCATGTTAGTGGACAACTGCCACCGCCTCATGGCAACGCAACACTGGCTCATGTATTATAGAAAATAACGTCTTATCTTTTAGTGAATCGGCTCTGTCTTATTAGACACATTGTGTGCTAGCATAGCCAGAATAGCCTGCCAGCAGGGTATTAGCTGTTTAGCTCTACACACTCTTCAGCAGATTATGATTATTTAAAAGCCAGAACACCATGTAGCCGAGCCACTGTGTTATACATATAATCGTTCCACTATGTGCAGATCGTAATAGTAAACTTTTCCATGCTGTTTCAATGCGACTTATTAGATATTAAGCATCAGGGTGTCAAAGAGTAATATTTTTATTGCTGTTACTGGTCGAAAGTGGACAATAACATGATAGTAACGCTGTATAGCAGTATCAGTCTTACTAGGTAATTGCAGAGAAATTATAAGTGAAGGACTTCAGAAGTCAAGAAAGTCTATTGAAGTGTTCTGTGACAGTTAATATAGTGGTTGTCCTTCCCAAGTCCCAAATGAATCAGTGAGATGGGAAACATATCAGCCAATCATGTTTTTACATTGAGACATGCACACAGTAGACTAGCGTGGTGGCCAGAATCTCTTGTTATTGTGTTGAATATATGGATAAGTATGGTTGCTTCTGGTGTTGTGTCCCATATCAATACAGCTAGTTGGAATTAAACCTAACTTTGGGGCAAAGCTACCAAGTATTTTGGTTGTTGTTGTCTTTAATTAGTTTGACCTTATTAAGTTATGGTTCTTTTCTCATTCATTTAGTTAGGGGTTTTGCTCTTATTAACGCAAAGTAACCGTGGCTCAAGGCGATTGTGGCTCAAGGCGATTGTGGCTCAAGAGTTGGGAGTTCGCCTTGTAATCGGAAGGTTGCCGGTTCGAACCCCGGCTCGGACAGTCTCGGTCATTGTGTCCTTGGGCAAGACACTTCACCCGTTGCCTACTGGTGGTGGTCAGAGGGCCCGGTGATGCCAGTGTCCGGCAGCCTCGCCTCTGTCAGTGTGCCCCAGGGTGGCTGTGGCTACAATGTAGCTTGCCATCACCAGTGTGTGAATGTGTGTGTGAATGACTGGATGTGTAAAGCGCTTTGGGGTCCTTAGGGACTAGCGCTATATAAATACAGACCATTTACCATGATGCGCGTGCCAAGTATCAAGGCTTCTAGGAGAACCTCCGTGAGCAAGCAGCCACTCCAGACAGGGTAAGGTTATAAAGCTGTGTGCTGAAATGAGCAAAGGTACTTTTTTCATTACATATCAATTTTCATTTGCAAGAAGAAAAATATGTCAAATCTTCTTGCAAAATCCACATAGTGCCACTTTACTATTTTTTGTGCAGTGATTTTGAACGGTGAAACTTTTAAAGTTTTCCTTCGTTCTGGTTCCAATGGACAACTTCCAGCCATTTTCTGTGCCCATGGCAGACTGTTAATGTAGTTATTTTCCACTGTAATCCTATTCTTATCTCACTCACAGCTTCTTTATTATATTATCTGAATTCAGCTAAGTTCTCACCTGATTTTCGTGTGTATTTGGAGAAGACCATATGGTATCTTACCCTCATTCCTGAACAAAACATCCACAGTTGCGAAAGATGTTAAGTGATCTTCTGTGCTAGGGGTAAGCAACCTCCTGCATCCATCCTGTTACAAACGGTGACGTGCCACGCTGATAGCCTTAATGAGCAGTGCCGTGTGCTCCCAGCCATCCCATAATGAAATTTGCTCAAGGCGGAACAGACCGGAGAGGCTTGGCAGAACATTGGGGCATATGGCGGAAACAGCCGTGATTTCCATGGCAGGTGGCTGGATACTGCAGATAGGTAAAAGGCTCAGTCACCCAGAGCTATGGCCCTGATGAAGATTGCTTGAGAAAGAATCTCCAGAAAGTAACACATGAACATGATCTTTTCACCGATGTTTCTGACAGAAAGCCAGCTTTCATTAGTGAGTAAGTATATAGTAGCGGCATTATTATACAGCAGGAACGGTTGGACTATATCTATTTATTGTCTTTATCATTTGCAAGGAAAATGGAAGACATTTACGGAGCTTTGTACTTGCAATGAAACACTGGGCCAGAGTGAGCGAGTTTTACGAGGAGCGGAGGAACAACATGGTTTAAAGAGGGGAACTAAAATGATTAAGAGTCTACACTGTCCCCTGTTTCTCTTTGTCTCATACGTATTTCTTGAAGAAGCATAAAGAAGCACATGCAAGCTGGGGACCTTGTTAGGGGTGTTTCACCACCCTCTAGAGCACACTTCAGAGGAAGACAAAAAGCAACCATGTTCTTGTAATTAATTTGTACATTTCCAGGCTTTTATTGTGCAGTGCTGTAGAGATGGAGTCTTTCCCTCTTGAGAAGCATCAGTAGAAACATAGGATCACAAGCACAAATGTACACATTTTTTTTGTTCTTTTGTAGAATGTGCATTTTGCATACTGTATCTATGTCAGCCTTTGTATATTTATTTGTTACAGCAGAAGGAATAAAATGGAATTAGGCTATGTATGTTGAGAATTATTCCTTTGGTTTTAAACTGCTGAAACAAGGAAATCCCATTAAGTCCCAAGTCTATTCCAGGATAGCACTGTATTAGTTCAGAGCAGACGAGTAAACAGAAACTACACGTGCACAGACTGGAGACAGAGTATTTCTGTAACTTACAGCAAATAATAGCTTTTGTCTTGGCTCAACGAAAGGTTTGTGAAGCTCCCCAAACATCCTCTCATCTTTCCACAATGAAGGACAAATTATTTTTTATAAGTTCAAATGAACTACAATGTAAAGAAAACAACATAAATATTAATGGACTGTCCTAATCCTGCTTACACCTTTTCAGAATAACACCTACAATTAACTTGCAAAAAGTTTTTGGAGAGTAAAAATCTAAAAAGCTTTTTAGTTGAATTGATTGAAGACGAGCATTAGTACTTGCTGAAGTTCTTATATTTACTTTACACTACAACAAACCAAGGAATCTCACAGAGCCTCTTTTATCTCTTTATTTGATTAATTAGATAAATTACTTTGAAATCAGTGTTTGTACTAACAAGCAAATTACAACGTGTTAGTCTAAACTGTTGCATGTTCAAGTCTCAATCAGATGTATTGAGCTGGATCTGGAAACAAGCACTGACAGTTCACTTTAGCCTTGGATTGAGTTCAGGGACAGACACAGCCAACAAAAGAAGAATTCAGGAATGGTACAAGTATAGATAAAGATGTTAAAAGTGGAGGAACAAAAGAAGACACACTTGAAATAGGAAACAAACAAAAAGTACAAACTCCAATCTACTTCAGCCCAGGGGATAGGATAAATTGGACTCTGAAACATCATATCGCTGTTGGATGAGTCACTCTGATGGATGTGAACCCCCCACTGATCAATTCATAGGACTGACAGGATTGACAGTGACCAGAGAAAAGAGCTGTAACACAGTCAATACTTCCCACGGTATTGCTGCATTGTGATGACTGCTCTCACCTATCACATGCATTTATCCCCATGGTGTAGCTGTTGCTGTTTCCGACAGAATGCAAAACAGAACGTCTGTGCAGACGCTACGGAGCAGATCTATTTGTCACTGCTTTGAAGGCTTAGGGGGGCAAAATGCAGGATCATCTTTTTTTCTATCCTTCTTTGGTGTTTTCACTCCTGATAGAGGCTGATCTTTATCACGCTGCCGTAGCCTTGACTTGTGTCACCGTAACTGGTTACATTCTCCCTCATCACTCAGGCCTGTTGACACCAGAGTGGCAGCTCCACTACCCATTATGAAATGACCTTGGTCTAGTGTCAGTAGGGCCATAGCGCTGCTGAAACAGTAACACCCCAAAGTGAGTAATTTTCTCTCCATAGGTCAGCAACTTTGCGGGGGTCCTGCCGCTAGCAATTGTTAAGGTGATGGAAAGGGGGAGGAGGGTCGGCCATATAGGACAACGCTCTGTGAGCAAACCTTACTGAGGACAGCGCCGTCAATGTAATTAGAGCAATGGACTGATCTGATTAAGCAGACTCCAAAACCAGGGAATAGATTAACCATAGTGCAACTGCATTTTGCAATGTGATCCCTTACAGGGCTGTTTAATTAGTCTATACATTTATTTATCCTCTTACCAGAGTGGATTTCATTAAAGCCCCTGGAGGGCTATTTGATTTGATGCTGAGCAGTAAAGAGGGACCATGATTCCCCATCACCTGCTAAGTGAAGAAATTATGCTTCAGCCTTTGTTTGTAGTGCAGCTTTATTGGGGTGTATTAGCCTTAGAAAAGATGCAGTGACAGTATGAATACTTCTCTGACACCCTTCTTTTACCTGTGTTTCATCTGCACTGTTATGGAGTGCTTGGCTCTGGTTCGCCACTGCTAAGGATACCTAAGTGTGATCTTACTCATTGCTTGGAGGCTCTGTGTGGGACACAAAGAAGAATTGTCTTTGCTTGCACAAATAGCCCTCAATACAGTGCTGGCTCTACAACAGGCAACTTGTGAGAGGATGTCTGTGAAATGCATAGAGCATGTCCTGAGGAAAATCTGTCTGTGAATGTCTCACTGCGGCGTCACACAGAAGAAACCAAAGCCTATGAAGTATCTAAAGGATACATTTGGGAAAGTTGATGCCCAGTGTAGTGACAAAGCAAATGTTTGGGAAGCCACTACTTTATCTTTGTGTGACAACACTGGAAATCAAAAACAAGCAAAACTGGAAAAGCTCTAAATATAGTAGTGGAAGTTGAAAATTGCCATTCTTTGGCCAACAAGAACAACCAGAACGCCGGTGCTGCTGGTGACCTTGCCCAGCAGCTTGATGAGGTGATGCTGTGATCCTGTCAAGCTTCACTGACCTGCAGCGATTTGTTCACTGGAGCACATTTTTAAACGGGCTACGACGCTGCTCAATGTGCTATGATATGTTGTTTCACCACGGGGAAGCTCGTGCACATAGTCTATTGGGGAACCTCTGTTGTCTGAACATTAAAACTCAGATCACAAAGCACAATTAAGAAAAAAAAAAAGAACAAAAGAAAAGCTTCCCATGAAACCCAACTGCAGGGCACTCTGTTCCCGTTTTCTTGTCTGAGTAATAAAGAGTGGAGGTGATGTGCTGAGAAGATTTGGTTTAGGTTCAGGATACATTTATCTCAAGTGCCCCTCACTGCACCTGAAAAACTGGTCGTGACAGACAGGCCACTTCGCCAGTGTCAGACTATTGAAAGGCATGAATGAACAATCTGATTTCATTGTGCTGACTTTGGAACTGAAAGAACAAAAAAGTATACTGGGTGCTGCTGTAAGACACGATGCTGCTACCACAGAGACATGTAGTTTCTTTAGACAGGGTCTTTACAAAAGAATATAAAACCTTTACACTCATACATGATTTGGTAAAACATGGCTTGGTGGAAATATTTTATTTGGTTCCTCCTGAAAGGCTAATGTTACATATTACGTTGAAACATGTGGGATAGCTGGTGTTGTATTTGGATCTCATAGTCATAGTCAAGCTCTTGTTTTTGGCAGCTCGTGAAATACAAAACTGTTTCCGCCAAGACTGATTAAGTACTTTTACTTTTGTTGGATGTCTAAGTGTACTTCACATACAGTAGGGAAACATATAGAGCAATACACATATGTAGTACATATCTAGAGCTAGATTTTTTTTTTTTGCACTACTCATAATAAAGTTTTTACCAAAAACGATTAGAATATCCAAATGGCAGATAACGACAGTGTAATTCCTTCTTTGTGTGATAAATATTCCATCCAAGGACATGCTTAAGCTTTGTGTCTTAATACTGAAGTTGATGTGTGTATTGTCTGGGAAATGAGGGATGAGCAGCGAGGATAAGGATAAGAAAGTGTCTTTCCTGATGTGTCTGGGTGTCTGCTCACTATCAAGGATTCATGGAGTGTGTGACAGAGAGTGGATCTCAGTGGTGAGAGCTGGGAAGACAAGAGCCGCTCTGTACAGAAATCATCCTGAGACACACTGGCAATGTAATTAGCACATGAATTATTTCTGTACAATGACATGCTTCAGCGCCTCTTGACTTTGCTCTTGTCTGAGGAATGCCTCCATGTATATGGCCCAAATTAGACATCTGCCAAATGCCGGTCCTTTACAGTCAGACGCTTCTTTTCTTGCTCCAGTAATCAAAAGTGGACAGTAACCTCTCCAGCTCTCTCACAGCATGCACTTTGGGTCTGTGCTGGCAACCTTGACAAGGTTACATCCAAACTGAGCAGCTTGTTAAAGCGCGCACGGCGAAGATTTATAGCTGCTAGCACATTTCAAATATTGCCCATTCAGACAGAAATCTGCTATCAAATGTTACTACACACCTGTCTGCAGCTCATTGGTTCTCCAGTAAACATTCAGATATTATCATCAGGTATGATAAATTATTGCAGATGGGCTCATTACATTTTTTTAAAGGGGGGAAAATGTTTGTGCTCTTCTGGCCTATAACTAAATATATGTATAGTTAAATGAAGTGCTAACTATACATTAATATCCAAATGCTTCTCTTTTAATGAGGATATTGATCCCCCATCTCTCCAAGGCTTACATTATTATCCTCTGGATTTACACTGTAGGAATGGATTGGCCTTTGTAGATTAGTATTCAGCACGTTGCGCTCCTCCTTCACTGTAATGCTGTTGTGATTCTGTAATAGGCCGAAAGCAAATGAGAGCCTTGGAGCTAAAGTGTGCTGTTCTGTACGTGTGCTCATACAGTGTTTGTTTGACTGAGCGCACGGATATTCATTTTGCATTTGCCTGTCTCTGAGTCTTTTATTTTATTCTTTTTTTCCCCCTCGTTTTTTAAAGTCCTGTTAGATTCTGTTGCCTCATGATGCCTCTTGCCATTTTGAAACCTTAAGAACTAAGAAGCCTTCAACACTTTTAGCCGTCCGTTGCTCTGTGCATTGGATAAAAACAGAGTTCGGTACCATCAAGAGATTTTCTACCTTGTCTCTCACCAGCGCCATTAAGTCTTCAAGATGGAGCTTTTTCAGGGGGTGAGATATCTCTTAAGCTCACTCCACATAAATGTTCTTGTTGAGGGAATGCGCCAAAACATCTAATGTAATGCTTCACTTCCCGACTGTAACTTCCCCCCTTTTTTTCTTCTTAGCCTCAGACATATGAGGATCTATTTTGTCATGACTTTCCTTGAAAAAAGATACAAAATGTGATAAATATCACATTTATCCTATTTTTTTCTTCAAAAATCAATGACATCATGATTCATGGGGACACAGCTTGTTCTGCATAATTGTTTTTTGTTGTTGTTGTTGCTCTTTTTTGGTTTTCCCAGTGGAATATCTTAAAGGCATCATAAGAGAGGAAATGAGATCTTATTGTGGTCAGTTTTAAATAAGAAGAAATATTTTCTCAGACTTTCTCTGTCTGACTTTCTGCTGAGAGGAAATTGCAGTTTGTGATGTGGGAGTTGCAGGAGTCAGTGTTGTTATTAGAATTTAATCCAGTTTATGTGTCAAAGGTATTGAGAAAAAGAGATTCTTTAGTGTTGAGGTGTGAGGTGTGCGTCCGCCTGTATCATTTCCATTAGCTGGTGGATGTCTGTTTTCATGCCTTGCAGGAATGTGTGCACAGGTGTGTGCATCATCAAAGGTGCGATGCCAGTTGTGGATGAGGCAGCTTTGTGTCCTCATGGGACCAGATACCAGAGGAGGGCAGCGCGTGCACCTGACTGACACGCTGCCAATTAGAGTGAACAGACATTGACTCTGTGTGTGATTTGGCTGACAGACTGTGAAATGGTTGCTTGACTCTCTGCTATTGGGAAAAAATGTAAAAGATTTCCCCGACTACTTTCTAGCACTCTGAAAACACGCACATACTATACAACAGTATGAAGTCATATTCCCTTTTCATCTGCATCACATTTCATGCTTTATTAGAGGGCTGAGAAAAATAGCTGTAAAAAAACAAAAACAGGATGAAGTTTTGACCTTCATTTCAGCTTCATGCCAGCAGCTGCAGTGAACACAAATCTGCAAAGAGCATTCTTGTAAGCTAATAGCTTTTGCTTTGAGCTCACCTCCTTGTATCACTCATCCATTAATCACAATGTACAATTTACTTGTACTTAAGATAGATTCAGGGTGAGGTGAGGCCTTTATAATTGTATTATGCTTGAAGTTTATTGTTTGCAATGGTATATGTTTTATAAATGCCACCCAGTATGTTTACCACTAGAATAACTCAGTCCCTGCTTTTCACCACACTTGTACAAAAAGAGGAAGAAATCTTGCATGACTCTTTGCTTGCAGAAAATGAGCTACATGTTATATAATAAGTGCCTAATTGACACCTGATTCTGTCCTTAATGACACGAGCGGCAAAGCCAATTATAAGTAAATTTACTATGGGCAAAGTGTTTCTGCGGACTCATGCTAGGGAAGGGGACTCTCTCTAAGCCCAGCACGACATCCATCATACTGTGAATCTAAATGACACTATATGTTAAGCTCACACAGTATGGTGTCTGAGGGAACTTAGTGTGTGGATGTGTAAGCTCACACAGATTTGCACATGCTGGCTTTGTCAGTTAAATGTCTGATAATATTTAACACAGCTAATTGAGGCTTTTCTCTCTCTTTGATGGCACTCAAAACGATCACCAAGTGAAAAAAATACCTTGTAGAAATTGTATTTACATTGCTGACTTAAAATTGAAAATAACACAAGTCAAAAAATATCCTCAAAGAACTCCTATGGGTTATTTGAGTGATGTCTACCTTGGGAGTGGCGAGCAGTTACATTTTTTTACTTCAGTCTTTTGAACTGTGTGATAATCATGTAATAAAATATATTCTCAAAGAATGTAGCACTTCAGAAACTCTTATATCTGTCATGCGGTAAGAGGCTTAAGCCAGCTTGATGACACTAACTTCCTAACATTTTAATAGGATGCCAGACACTAACTTCTGTATCATTTTAATAGGCTGCCAATCAAGCAAGGAAACAGCAAGCGAATGAAAACAGAGTCAAATCCAGTGTCAGTCACCGAGCTTTGCCACAGACAATTAAACTACTTTGGTCTCCACACTGCATGGCTTTGGTATCCTTTTTTGATGGCGCAGCTAGACCCTAAAATTCCACAGGTGCTTCTTTGGAAGTGCATCTTTTCTGAACTCGCTCTGAACCTGAAAATACTGAGCATTACACACCGAGCTCGTTTTACTTCAGCTTGTTACCGAGAGCTGAAAACGAGTATTTATAGTGGTGTGAGGAAGGTGGGTGAAATCTCTGACAGGGAAACAGTGGTGTCGAGTTTCATGCTATAGTCACAGTTAATGCTGAGGGCTGTCATGAAGAAGATGACACAATTGGAGTTGGGCAACCGTAATTGCTGTGTCTGTTTGAGCAATTCGAAACCTTCTCTACAGGCCCATAAAATTAGTATGAGTCTTGCTTGCTATGTGTCATCTTTCATTTAGTCTCTTTTGACTCTGGGGGACACTCATTATTTGTCATTAATAATGATATCGGCTGTATCGTTTAAAAGCCGTTTGAGTAAAATGTGTTTTCTACTCCCACGTTTCAACTTTTCTGCCATACTTTCACCTTTACTTTTGACAAATTTATTTTGTACACAATCGGGTCAAAAGTGTCAGCGACTAGATTAATTTGCACTTAAAATCAAAGCTTTGCCTATCGTTCATTTCATGGGTAATTTTTCTCATATGCTGCCAAGCCTGTTTCAGACTGTTGTGTCATGATTTGATGTTGACAGGGAATGTGCTCCCCTGGGTGCGAGCTAATTTAAAAAGCAGCCATAGAGTAGCAGTAGCCAGATTATGTGTCAGAGCAAAGTGACTGATGAGGAGCCTCCTGGTCGCTCGGTCACATGCTGGCAATGTTGTACATATGACGTGCTCCAGCTTGTAAGCCCCTTGGTGCTTCATACTAAATGAGTGATTTGGTTCTACATAGTCAACTTCAATTAGGATTGAATGATACTTTAGAGGCAGTTACGCGGCCTTTACTGTTTTTCGCAGTGAAGCATACCTTGATTTTTGTGGTCGTGCCATGCAGCGCCAACTCTGCTCACACCTTTTGTAATTTAATTTGAGTGACGGACACTTGCATTGCTTCCATCAATATGAGTAGTTAGTTCTGCACCATATATGCACAAATGTGATGTGACCATAGAGAACGAGATGCCTGAATGACTGTTAGTTAGCTGCTGTTGATTAACAGTTGTTTTTTTTTGCATGGACGAGGACAGTTGTACGTTTGAAAGAGATCACAGGATTATGAGAGTGCTGAAGCACAATTATTTTTGTCACAGGTCTTAGATCTCTGACGGATCTAAGAAAAGAAAGCAAAACACGACGTTTAAAATATCCTGCTAATGGAGGTTTTTGCAGTTTCTAAATGTAGTGTAAAATGGGTTTTGGTGAAGGCACCAATATGATGTTGTCTTTAAAAAAAGTGGGATGAATGATGCAGAAAAACACACTGTGACAAGTTTTTACCTTTGTGTCTATTTATGGCCTTTCCCTAGGAGCTTTCTGTTCACTCTTTTCATGTCTTTTTCTGTCCTCTGTTTTCTGAAAAACACTAAAGAAGCTGGCTCTAATTCTTGTTCTCATTCAGTGTTATGACTCAAGGGCATTGATGTGCCAGCAGCTAGCTGTAGTTTGATTGACCGTAGTTTGTAGGTCTGCCCAGAGAGACAAATGGGCTATGCCCAAATACCCAGGAGAAGCAGCAACAAAATAGCACCTTTCTTCATTATTATTGGGGACACTCTTTGCATAAAACAGTCTAATACCGTGACCTATGTCGTAAGTCAACAGTGTTGGGGTTTCTAATAGAAAAATCAAAGTAATAAATGTGACTCCATTTTTTTATGTGTTATTCATCTGTTGTAATTTTTTTTTACATTATATTACTCCACAACATGGCTTGAGATGCATTACCACATAATAACTAGTAAACAATGAAAATCTTAGGCTACATGCCCACACACTGGCACAAATCTTTATCCAAATGAAGGGCGCGCGCGCACACGCACACACACAAACAAATCTTTTTATTGTATTTTTAGTATAACCACAAAGCTGAAAGCAGTGTTGGTAAAAACCAACCCAAAGAGCATTTCACATAAAAATGCTGTGTGTTAGTAGCAGTGGATCATTGTTTCTGGCCTGGACAAAGTTTGCACTTTACTGTCACAACCTTGTCCTGTCACACAGTAAAAACTTATGTAATGCTCATATCTTCACTCTTCAAAAGTTTTATATTTAGCTGCTGTTTTTTTCCCTCCGTCCTAACTAACTAAACTTAGCCCAATGTCGTGCAAGTGCAGGATAAAGTTCTTCTATCTGCCCATGGATGAAAGAGCTTATGTAACCCCAATGACATAACTGTGATTAGTAACTTTAGCATTTTCCAGGTTACCTGAAAGATCTTTAAACACTGCAGCTTTCACTAGCCCAGCAAGGTATTAATCACCACAGTGCCACAAAGCTAATTAGCATATCATTACAGACATACTATGTTGAAGCTTTCCCAGTCAGTATTCCTCAGTGCTTTTTACAGCAAAATAAGATACCTTTAACAAAACTATATTTGACCACAAAGCTTGGTTTACCTATAAATCAGCTGGAAATGGGAAAATGAAATCTTGACTCAAGTGTGTGGATGTTTCTGTCTAGGCTTTTCACATAAATATTGGATATTGCAATATATCATAAAGATATAGCAGCATCAATTATCAGACATGTAAGCTAGCCCAAAAACATACATATGTTTACATCTGAGTAACCCAGTTTGAATGTAAACACCACAGAAGTTGCACATCCCCTGGCCCTGAAGCTCCCTCTGGGCCCGGCCCCCAAACGTTGTAAATTCTAAGCAATGCCTCTGCTATACACACACAATTCATTCTCCATTGGTTAGGGGAATTAACTCTGACTTGAAGGCATGGGGATGTGTGGAGAGAGAAATGAGAATGACCCTAAACTATTGGCTCTATTTGTTATGTGGTCACTGAGCTTGTGAAGCAGGGATGGGTGGATTTAGTGAAGAGGGTAGAGTTCTCTCATTTTCACTGATAGGGAGCGCAGACATAGAGGGAATGACCAAAGAGTGGTGAGATCCAGTCAGCTTCAATTATGGCCCCTTGTAGTTTTCCCAGAGGTGCACTATAGCACGTTTAAGGGGAAATCAATGAGGTGACAAATTGTTGTGGACAGCAACCCCTTTCATTTCTTACATTGTTGCATCCATGACTGGTTGGTATACAAAGCATATGTGTGTGTGTTAATTTGTGTGTCTGTGTTTGTTTGGCAAGCATATATAAATGTGCAGCCCCATTTATGATAATTGAATGCTTTGCTCCATTTGTTTTTTGGTGCTTTATTTTCTGCTAGTAGCTTTAATGGCTTGTTATCTGTCTAAACCTTTTTTAAATGCTTTCTAATAGGTTTTCACATGCATCACCCACTGATGTCCAATGTCACTTTGTTTTCTTTTTGTCTCAGAATGTTAAGGTTTTTCTCAAGGATGTTTTTGCTATGCCAAATCATATAATAAAATATTATAGAAATCAGTCACTTTGCTGATAGCCCGACGGCCGAGGAGTGCTCTTTTGCTCTTAACACATCTAGAGCTCTTGGTCATTTGTAAATTTTGATATAAATTTTCATATTAATACCGTACCAATGTGTCATTCTTTAACTGCAGTGAGTAATCTCTATTATTTAGAAGATTTAATAATTTTTATTGCTGGCACTCTTTGGTCATATTGTTGCTCTTCGATTTTGAATTCCATTAGTCTTTGTCAGTAATTGCTCTAACTGTGCAATTGTCTTCCTATCTAAGGTGTGTGAGCAGGTTTTAATAGCTGATGACCAATGTTGGGGTTGTTACCGAGAAAAAGTACTGCATTATTTGTTACATAATACAGTAGATTAAAACATTTATTACATAACTCATTAGCTTACTATTGTGTCAGATAATTACCAGTTGACAATATAAACCATTGGCTATAGTTCCACAACAGAAAACCCTATTGTATGAGAACATACATACAAAACTTATTTTAGTGTTTGAACACAAAGTTGTATATGCAAAGTAAAGTTGGAAACTAGGCAAAGAGACTTCAGAGCGCTCACTACTGTAACACATACACGTGTACAGTAGCTACAATGTTATAAATCTGACTGCTCATCACTGACCCCGTTACTGATTGAAGATCAGGCTCTGGCTGCTTGGTTATGGTTGGAAGACAAGTTTTACTTCACTCTGGGTTTTTTGGTAACTTTTTGTTTGTGCATGCTAACTGTGCTGATGCTTGGATCTTGTGATAGCAGCTAAATTCAGTTGCTGCTGTTTCAGATACAATTTGCACTTAATTGCCCATAATTGTGCTCTTGTCCTTTCATTCAATAAAAAAAGTAACCAGTGCACAGTAAAAAAAAGGCATGTTTGATATTTTCTTACCTATCTTCTTATCATTTTCTTACTACAGTATAATGATCGTAGATTATGTATGGATACATGTCTGCCTTTACGCTATCTCCTCCTTTTAATGGGTGGGCCAGTCTGAAGAAAACTTTGCACGATCACATGTGCAAGGATTAATAACATATATATGTTTGTAAGAGAAATTTATCATAAATCACAATTCTTTGAGTTTTTTATATCACATTTAGTTCATCATCCCTCTGGAAATGCAATCTTACATTCTCAGTTAGCATATATTTTATGTGTCATCTTCAAGTGGTCGTGCTACAGAGTTTTTAGCAAGAATTGGCAAAAACCACTTTTTTGTAGTGCAGATAATTGAAGAATCTTATAATTAACAAAATGTAATTACCAAGCACACTGCTGTAGCACTACTGATGACAACAAAGCATTTTACAGATTTAATTTACATTTTCAGACATTGGTTATTTTTTCTTTTTTTTAGTATAGTAGTAATGTTCTAGGATGTTTTCATGCCTTATTGTGACATACATGAGTGCCTACATGTAGGCGCTACATGAAAAAAAAGTGGACAAACATCTTGAGAAAGTTGAGGGTAAACAGGAACGTTTCCTCTGGATGAGTCCGACTCTACCAGAGGAAAAGGGGAAAGATGCAGAGAAGACAGCGCGAATGGTGCGAGAGCCAGCAGAGCAGCCGGGGAGCTGTTTAAAGGAAATAAGTGCCTGGGATTATCTCCCTGCATTCCTTTGGCTATGGTGGATTATGGTTGGTCATTGGAATGTTAAATAAATATGTCTCTTTTTATACCTTCATTTACAATCTAATTTCAGTGTATTTATTATCAATTCAACATTTTGAGGCTTTTATTCGCATATTTTTTCACACCTTTCCAACAGGCACCCAAGAGGGCATTATATTAATGAAACACATTTCTCTTTCCCTTGTCTCTGCAGGAAAAGAAGAGTTTGTCGCAACCTTCAAAGGATCTGAGTTCTTCTGCTACGACTTGTCCTTGAACCCGATTCAAAGCAGCAGTGATGAAATCACATTGTCATTCAAAACCCTACAGAGGAATGGACTGATGCTGCACACGGGAAAATCAGCTGATTACGTCAACCTGGCTCTGAAAAATGGGGCGGTCTCACTCGTCATTAATTTGGGGTCTGGAGCCTTTGAAGCTCTTGTGGAGCCAGTCAATGGGAAATTTAATGACAATGATTGGCATGATGTCAAAGTAACAAGGAATCTACGTCAGGTAACAGTACATAGGGTGATATGGAGACTCAGTAAATAAATTAAAACAAATGCACTTAAATCATTACCATCATACAATACATTATTTTTCCCAGACATTGTAATTAAATTGCTAAATTTAATCATGATGGTTTCTGGTGGAGAGTGAAACAAAACCACGAGGGAGCAGGGACATCTCGATATGAATCAGGGCCTGTGTAAAGTTACAGTTTAAATCAACCCTAACTTTTAAAAAGAAAGGTTATAATGACATTTTACCTTTGTTGTAGCTATGCAAAGTTTCTAGAGTCATTTACATATCAACATGTGCAAAGTAAGACACAATACTGTTTTTTATGTCAAGGGAAAACAAATTTAACTGAACTCAAATTTCAGGGTAGTACGTACAGTATAGTCTGTATTAACAAAAATTACAATATTGGAAAAAAAGGGGAGAAAAGGTACAAAAACATTTGAGTGCTTATGTTAGTACAGTTGTGATATTGGTCATTATGAATCTGTTGTATTTAAGCATTCAAACGAACTTGCTAGCACACTGTACTTTTTACTAATATAAAAGAAAACCTTTATGTAGAGCATAGGTAAACCTAGAGTTAGACTTTAAAGCACCAAAGTCAAATTTCCAGCACAGGCAAATCCCTCTTACAAGATTTATAGACTTTAATGGGCTTTGCTTTATGGTCTTGATTCACCTCCTTATACTCCTAAGAAACAGGGGAGTGACTTTACATGAGTTTTAGGAATTTGATTTCTTATAAAAATCTTGTTTGGCCTCTTAACACCAAAGGGTGGTACAACTCCTGCAGTGTTGCAGGATATCAGCAGAACAAATTCTAGGCTGGTTATGAGATGAGGATATTAATAAGCATAGCGTTTTTGCTTAACAAATATGTAAATAATCCACCTGGCAAGTGCAGATCATGCTGGCCGGAGTAAATCAGCAGAGGTCTGTTAGTGTTTGTTGTGCTGATTCACAGCAGGCCAGCATACAGTAAATTGGGTCAGGATGTAGCTCTCTGCAAGAGGCTGTTCATCCTTGAGGATGATTGGAGGGCCCATCAGTTGGACCCATGACCAACCTGAAGAGGCAGAAGAGTTGTTGAGGCACAACACTGGCATGCTGTCGGTGGCTTTCACCAGTAACTGAATGCTCAGTTTCAGCTGATGGGTCACCTGTTGGTTGAAATTTCGCTTTCCTTGAGACTAAAGGTTACTAAAGCATGGGTTTCAACAATCTACCCTCTGGGTTTATTACAATAGCACGTGTAATTTCCTCCAGTTCTCTAGGGCCTGACTAGTTGTAGGTGGCTGAATCAGCAGCATGGCATTTGGGATAGAACCCCAGGTGAAAGACCTTTGCTACAGGTGTGCAAAGAAGTACCCACATACCAACTAGGCAGAAGACCTATAGCCCTATAGATCATAATTAATCATTTCCAGAGTAAGTGGATTCAGCTTCTGGGTGCATCTCGACTTGTAGGTACAACAGCTGCTGTGACAAGACAGCTGGAACTTTGCTTCCAGTTCATTGGATATTGTTTCGTAAATACACACAGGCTCTGCTAGATGATTTGGAAACATTAATCACTCTCACTGGGCCCTAACCCCAACATTATCTAGGTTTAGGAAAGCAGAAAGCTAATAATATCACACTGCGGCATTTGTCTCTGCAAAGGAAACATGGGAATGTGAAATTATTGTACAGGTCTTTCAAGCTGAATACCGTAAACCCCTCACCTAATTAATCAAGCTAATTTGCGCTGTCGAATTCAAGAAGAGTCCCATAACCCTGGATACATTGCAAACGTTTCAAAACTACTTGTTTCGTTTGCATGAGGTTGCAGGCTTTCGGACCAATGCTTGCCTCAGGGTGATGTACGTTAAGTGTAACCCATGTGCCTGTAGTTGACACGTAGAGACAGTCCTGCACTATATTGATAACTACCCAAAAATGTGGTTGGTTTTGTGGAGCAACAGTAGCAGACTTAAGTGTTAAAAGTGTTAATGCCAACGTACAGATCCTAGCACTACAGGACGTTACAGTGGAGTAAGGTTGTGTTCTGGAAGGACTCGTTGAACTGAATGTGTGATGAGAAAATATGTAGATAAATATAAAGATACTTTACTGATTGTACTAGAACATAAAATAATTTTTAGATGAAACAGGTTATTTAGAATACAATCTTTAAAATAAAAAAGCAGTTGTGCATTCATTTTTGTATAATTCAGTCAGGTTAAGGATTATTTTTGTTATGTACTGATATGTAAAACCTTAGAATTATAAGAGGGAGTACTTTTTCACATGACTGCAGTTTACACCCAAAAATCTCTAGATTTGTTCCTGCTCATTTCATGGGAAATGTTTATCTTCACCTCAGTACCACAGCTTCTTTTTGCATAATCAGCCAATTGATTATTGACAAACCTAAAGATCTGGCCAGCTTGAACATTCACTGTAAAGAAAACAAAGCATATTGAGTGCATGCTCTGCGGGGGAATCAAAATTGCCATCCTCCATATTCTGTGTCAGGGTCTCCTTTGCTTTGTCTCATTGCAGTAAAGTGATCCTAAAGTTCATCAATAAGACCAAACGGAGGTAAAGTATTGTATGAGCGGTGGGAAGTCTGATACACTGGATTGGTCTCAAGCCTAAAACCAAGTACAAAAGAAGACGAATCCTAATATCAATAGCAACAATAATGATAATAATAATAAAGTTTTAGAAATGGCCTTGGGAATTTTCTTAAGAGGGTCAACTGATGTGCTTTAGGCATTCTTTCGTATGAGCCATGTCTGTCAATCATAACCTTTTGTCGGGACTTGGGTAAGGACGTTTTTTTTTCTGCTACTCAGTCTAGTCACATACAGAAAATGGTGCAAAAAAAAAAAAAAACACCATGAAGGAAATCAGGGAGTTACTGGTTGAGCACTTGCACCTCTTGTGCATTCTTGTTATTTCCTTGGTCTGCTTTTTTCTTGTTAAACTTATTTTGCCCTTTTTTCTCTATGTTACTAACATGCTTTGGAAACAAACTAACATCATTCATGGAATGTTTCATTCCACTACTAACCAGTATGGTTTTTTGCCGTTTGACAATGTACTAACAGTATTGACCATCATATATTATTTGAGTAACAATCGTTATTCTGTTCACAGTTTTTAATTTCCTTTCTCCCCCCTTTTCCACAAAGCACTCAGGCATTGGACACGCTATGGTAAACAAACTACATTGTTCGGTAGATATCATTCTAATTGTTTCTTAGTTTGGGTTTGCCGTGTGTTTTTTTCCTTTCCTTTTTTTTTTTTTTTTTTTTTTACTGTAGACGTCATTTACAAAAAAAAAGGAAATTGCGGTTGGTACTCTTCTGCTTACTTTTCGAAACCTTTTTCTTGGTTCATTCATTGGTTTCTCCTCTTTATTTCACTTGTTTCCTGTCCAATTCTGTTTGATCCACCTTTTTAGGAGCATCATTTCGAGCCTTTTGCATCAAGCTGTGGTTAATAATGAGGACCCTCTCCTGTCTGGCTGGCCTGATGCTCTTTGGCTCAGCCAGTTGTATCCCCCATTCACTTTGCATGGCATGCACTTTTGACTACCTGTTGCATATGCCACATTTGTCGACGTGAAAGTGATGGTTGAGCTGTGTTTGTCATTTTGTCTTGGGTGTTTTTCTGATTTCTCTTTGTGGTTTTTACAGTGTCCATTGGCTTGTGCATGCATCTGACACTGTGGCAAGTGTCAAAATACTGATTCTGTATCCCAATCAGGAAAATTGGGAGATTTTTCTTTTTGTGTGCGTGAGAACAAAAAGAAAAGACAAATGCATGCATGTCTTCTTTTGTCTCTTACCCTCAGTCATTGTCCTTTAATAAAAGGTATCTGTGCTTTTCATAGCATGTGCTCCCTTTCTAACCTAGTGGCACGTTCTGGTTTCTTTTGTAGAAACGTCTGCTGGACATACTAATATGGAATAATAATAAATAATAACTAACCTAGATAACATTTTACTAACACCATTTTTGTGTCTGCTAAAATACTTTTATGTTGCAGTAGCAGCAATACTAACACTGTAGTATGGGCAGTTGACTAACTCTCTAACTAGAATAGTGTTCCTTTTAAGTCTTGCAGTCGTCCTAACTAATCAAACTGGACAAAATAATAATCAACAAAAACAAGAAAAAAGACAAGCAAACAAACAAACAAACAGACATGAAAATGGGTTTCAGAAAAAAAAAGAAACATGTAGGGAACTCTGACCTAGATTACGAGAAAAACGGCTATAACATTATAGTAGGCTGTCTGAGTATAGCGTGTCCTTTCCCTCTGCTTTGTTGTTCAGGTAACAATATCCGTCGACGGGATTCTGACCACCACAGGATATACGCAAGAAGACTACACCATGCTAGGCTCTGATGACTTTTTCTATGTCGGAGGGAGCCCTAGCACAGCCGACCTGCCTGGATCTCCAGTTAGCAACAACTTCATGGGCTGCCTCAGGGAGGTAAACACCACTTCTGTGTGAACTCTGAGGCTGGTGGGTGTGCAGGATATGACTGGCTTCACCTTAGGACTCCAAAACAGACCCTCCCACCCACAAGCTGGCCCTATTTCATCCTTAACACCCTGAGTTTGTTTGTCCTCTTTTCCTCACTCTCACTGACACAAACTTTCTCTGACTCAAAATTTTTTCCCTCTTCTGCCCCCTCAGTGCACATACGACGCTCTACACACATGCACACACAACTATGCTGGGCGCACCACACACCCACACGTATAGAGGTCTGTCTTGGAGTGGAATTTACCTCGGGCTTCACGTGGCTATGTCAGCTGCACTTCAAAGCAGAGCGGTGATCCTGAGATCAGGGAGTGGAATTTTTATGAGGAGCATCTGACACGCTTAACACCTCACTATTGTTGGGGAGTGTGCTCTATCAGATTTTATCTTAGCCCAATTGTTTAAAGAATAACATTTTTTCTTTATGCTCGGTATCTGTGGAGGGCTTTCCTAAATGTAACTTAATAGTGCTTGAAAAGCGGGAGCGAAACAAGAAAAATAGAGAAATGTACATTAGTTATATGCTCTGGGATGCATTGAATTCAGCACATCCCTGGCCTCCACAGTGCAATGGGCCATTTGAGTACTTAAAGGCAGACTGCTGTCCTCAGTATCATCTAGGATAGGTCTGAAGCATCTCTCTTTAATGAGTACACACGGAGTGGAGCAGGGAATGTTCACAAGCTTATTAAAAGTGTGTTTTTAAGGCAACTTTTTTAGTTAAATACATGTCTTGCAGGTGCTGCAGATGCTACAACAACAGGGGTGGAATTGGTTCACCCCATTTGTGGTCATCCACCCCACTGAATTACTCTCTGTCCTCTTGCCAAGCCTGCCCTCACTGTCCTGAGATCCATGTATTGAACTGCTCAAAAACTTTTAAATATGCTGCAGAGCTGCGATAACGCCTACAAGAAGAGAGACTGAGGGGATTTTCAGTATTTTATTTGCTCATGGGATCTTTTAATATTCCTTATTTAGTTTTACCAGACAAATGCAAATGTCAATATCAAATAAAAAGAGATTAAGCCTGCATGATCTAAAATCCATAGTTAGTTCCATCTACTTGACTTTGATTTTTTTGTCTGACATTTTTAGTACGTTGACAAGCTCTTTGCATCCTCTCATCCAGGCTGTTGAATTAAACAAAAAGGCCCATCTCAGGTCAGCTTCAGAGTGTGTTGTGATAGAATATGTGTGGTGGTTTAACAGCATACGCTGTGGGACCTGATTGATAACATGTCTCCAAGTGGCATGTTGCAGCATTTGTGTGCAGATTCCAGTCTGAGTCGCCACGCCTGCCTGTTAGTTCTGATGGCAAAACAAACTGTGGTGCAGTAATAGCTCAGTTGTCACAGCCCTAGTTTGATGACAAATTAGTGCAGCACTACGAGTGCAGCACCAGTTGTAGCTCAGACCAAAGCTCCTTCGATGCTGAAAGGTGCCCTTTGTCTTGACTATAAAAAATTGATTTGGGTTTATTGGCTGTATCTGTTGCACCTTTGTCTGCATGAGTCAAGTTCAACGGGCAGAGAGGCTGTAATTTATTCCTTTACTTTTTTTCCATTTCTTTTTCTATAATCCCTAAAACACTACATTTTGGTTTAGTGTCACATTGGGATCACCTGGCCTTCATCTTAGGATGAAGATCCACGGCAGTGTGACTTTCGAGTGCAAGAATGTGGCCACTGTAGACCTGACAGGCCTGAGTGAATATACACGTATAGTCTCTCTCTCTCTCTCTTTCTTACCGTATATATTTAAATATACTTTATATATAATATACTTTAAAAATATATACTTTATATATATATGTGTGTGTGTGTGTGTGTGTGTGTGTGTGTGTGTGTGTGTGTGTGTGTGTGTGTGTGTGTGTGTGTGTGTGTGTGTGTGTGTGTGTGAAGAAAATATAGTTTCCTGGTTTGATTTCCTCACAGTTAAGTGCATAATAAACTAAGCCTTGGCTTATCTAACTCTGAAGCACCGCTATGAGCTCCATCCACCTGAACAGTTAGACACAGTAGATCTGACTTGGTGATAAACATAATGCTCCATGCAAATACAATCCCATCGGACATGTTCCCATTTTCAGGTGAACGCTTATGATGACAGCAAATAAAAAACATGGCTAGTGTTTTCCACAGCTGTAACTCATTTGATTTGACCCACTGGAAGCAACAGACATATACAATTACAACTCTTTTGTTATATAAATGTGCGTGCTATTGCAGTAAAAGAGCTATCTATTACTTTCTAACATTATCCTCCAATTAGCAGTATTAGAGCAGCGTGAAAGAGATCATCAGCTGTGCGCTTGACATCTAGAGGTGGCTGTTAAATAGTAGTTCCCCTTTTATCTCTCTTCCTGATGAACTTTAACATCTTTATGTTTAAAGCCTTTGTCGTCCTCTAAATCTTAGCTTTTGTATGAGTATGTCAAGTGTGTCTGGTGAAAAATATAACGGCTCCATTGATGTTTTGATGCAAAATGTTGACATTCACAGAAATGTTAATTAGTTGGAAATTGGATGAAACTAGACATAGGGATCCTAGCTGCTGCTTACAGCTGCTTAGTAGATACTCTTTCATTGTGGAGATTGGATAATGACGGGGTTAGAGCTGTCTTCATTTTTTTTGGACTGTCGCTAATTACAGTGGAACCCACACAGACATATTCTACACAAACTGTAGACCTTAATCAATATGAGTATTCATGAGAAACTTGCTTAAGTGAATTTAATACGCCTCTTCTTGCATTTTAGTGAATGAGAATAAATCAGGCGATTAAGATGAGCTTCATACACAAATGGAGTTTACTAGTTAGACAAACAACAGTAAATAAAAATGAGCAAATTAGAAAATGTACTGTTGCTGTATCATGTATGATAATGAAGCTCATCCATCAGTAAATTTGGTATTTTAATGACATTTAATGGGCTGCTACTCTTTCACTTCTGTACCTTAGCTCTATATCATCTCAAAGGTCACAGAACTAATACATTTGATTTATTTAAGCCTCCTGTTTTATAGTGTCTGAGAACAGTAGCTAAAATTGACATAAATGTTTGGGGGGTTTTTTGATTTAGAAATTTCCAACAGTATGTACGGGATAACGGATGCTGGAGCTTGCATGAGAAAACACTGCACTAATTTCTTCTTTAGAAAGGCATATCCATCATCTGACCACTCTTATTCTAATCAAATACTCCAACAGGGACTTTAAATCAGCATTTTGCACCACACTTGCAATCAAGTCACTAGTTTATTTATCACTCTTCATCTCACATGTCACACCGACTCCCGAGAGATAATGCTGGATAAAATCATTTTCTCCAAACCATTGTCACAGTTGTTTGTCATGTTCAGGTTGTCTCTTGACGGTAGAGCTGAAAGCCAAAATGCATCTCCCACCTATTTACACTTCACCCACTATTCACTTGTTGTGAAGGCTTCAAATGGGTGCAGAGAAAGCGGGAAGATGTCTGTGACATTTGGTACCCTGTGGACACAGCTCGTCACGTATAGGTGCAGTGTGACAAAGATTACCAATAGCTGAGGCATGCGATCCTTGCTTATGACACCGTGTTGTGGGATGAAATATCACATGGACATCATGGTGTTTAATTATGCATATTTACATTCCCCATTATATTTATATTCTGCAAACCGATCTTTGATTTGCAGAATATGACTAAAACCTTTTTTTTATTGTGTTCCATTTCAGGTTGTATACAAAAACAATGACGTGAGACTTGAGTTGTCCAGGCTGGCCAAGCAGGGTGATCCCAGGATGAAGATCCACGGCACTGTGGCCTTCAAGTGTGAGAACGTGGCCACTCTAGATCCCATCACTTTTGAGACGCCTGAGTCTTACATCATCCTCAACAAGTGGAATGCTAAAAAGACAGGCTCCATCTCCTTTGACTTCCGCACCACTGAGCCCAACGGCCTTCTCCTTTTCAGCCATGGCAAGCTCAAGCAGCAGCCAAAGGATTCAAAGAGTCCTCAAACTCTTAAAGTGGACTTCTTTGCTATCGAGATGCTGGATGGCCATCTGTACTTGCTGCTGGACATGGGCTCGGGAACCACAAAGACCAGGGCAGTCAACAAGAAGGTCAATGACGGCGAGTGGTACCATGTTGACTTCCAGCGAGATGGAAGATCAGGTAACTTTTTAAAAAATCGTTAGCAACATACCATATTTAGACGAATAGCATGCAAGAAACAATAATAAACAATAAAAGGCACCTGTTGCTGCATCTGTCGCTACTATGAGAGTGCAATACATTTAAATGTATAAAAAAAAAATGCAACATGGCAAAAAATGACCACTTAAACTGAACTGATGTACTTTATATCAACAAAATACATTAGGTTGCGTGACTACTACTTGACTTCCTATCATGTAGGTGAAAAGGGTCTGTGGGCTTAACAATAGTGTTTTCACAGCAGTAGTTTACACCTTCCACATGTCCTGACTTGAAGTACTGTAGCAGTGATGCATTTCTCAGCAGTTTATTTCCTTCGTAGCGCAGACAGTGACCATCTCCGATCAAGATTTCTTAAATAATAGTGCCATAAAAACAAAATGCAGTACTTCAGAAGGCTTGAAATTATACAGAGACATGCCACCACACTCCTTTGTGTTTTCATACACATACAAACAAACACCCACATTGCATGCAGTTCAGTAGCCCAGCAATCAAACACGGTTTTAATTTTGTGTGTCGTTGTCCTCCTGGCACCAGAAATGTGCAAAAAGTATGGTGATGAAGTAATCCTCAATATGACTGACTAGTTTAGCCTTCAACATATAAAGTGCGATCAAGAAGCACTGGCCCATAAAAATCAAAAATACATACTACCTAGCTTAAATTTTCTTCTTCACTTTGTAGAAGTCCCATTACAACCATGAACTGTGGCATCGTGTCACTGTGTGCCGGCATACTGACATCACAGGAAGATTTCGGTATCATCAGCGCAACCTTTGTTAGCTACCTATTTACTTACTGCGTTCGGTTCTTTCCACTTTCTGAGTTGGAAGTTGAGGGATCACTGTTTCAACACACTGGTGCAGATATAACGTGCATCAAAGAGTTTCAGGTACAACAGGACAGAATGAGACTCCTGCAGAGCGATCTAAAAATAGCAGCAATGCTCAAAATACTTTGGTGGTGAATAAGAAAACTGCCTTGAAGGGGAGATCAGATTTTTATGGGCCCTTTGATCACACTGTGTACGGTACAACGCAGAATTCAGAAGAAACTTAAACAAGGAGCTCTTTAAACAATTTTACTGAAATAAAATTATTTTCATGGGGTCATGGACTTGTTTTCTGAAAAACTGAATTATTCATTATTGTACCAGAGTTGGTTCACCACTGAAACTTGAATATTTCTCCACACACTGCCTGCCCTTCCACTTGTTATAATTATTTTTACATATTTATTATAAAATCCAATTGAATAGTGATAACCCAACTCCAGATAGTGGCTACGTGTCACGATTCCAGACACATATTTGCAACAAAATAACTTTGTCCCCTCTCACAATGTGTCCTCTACGCCCCGGGTCGCCCTGCACTGGTCCCTGTTGATTTGCTTATCTAAGCAGCAATTTGTTAGTGTGAGCTTAGAGCCAAGCCCTTGCAATGTCATGCTGCAAATTAGATATACCCCTTGACCATGTTTTCCACTCCATCTCAAGAGGTGGAAATTAGATTAACTGTTTCATTACCCCCCTAAGCAAGTCTGGGTTGTAGTTCCAAATTGAGCTAGATACAATGTTAAAATAGTGACAGCTTTCACACATTCAGCTCCATTAGTCAATGAAAGTGTTTGTAAAATTAGCTCCAATACTCTGTTTGAGGTGACACAATACAGGCCTACGCTGAAATAAACATTACTGAGTGGCTTCTATTGAATTCGCTGGGAGAAGAAAGCTGTGGGTACCTTCTCAGATGACATAAATCCAAAACATTTAGTTGCGGTGCGCCGCACTATAAACAACATTGTCTTGCTAAATTAAATTTTTTTTCATTATGTGTGTAGTAACCTCTGATCACCCTCCCCCATGCAGTGCACACATGTACACACGAACACGGGCACACAGAACCCCGAGCTCTCTCATCGAGCTCTCCACTCACTGTTCTCTCTGTCTACCCTGCCTAAGTTTCCATGGAAACAGGAGGGGGTCTCTCCCAGGACTGAGACAGTTACTGCACAGTGCTGTGCACTAATGACATTTCAGAATAACTTTTTCTTCTTTTCTCAAGTCCTGCGGATCAACACTTACGTACTGGCCTGTAGAGAGGATGTACAAAGGTCTCGCCAATATGACGACTTCCCTTGTGATACGAGTAACAACATGGCGAGGATGCTTTAGATACGTGCACACAGTGGCTTCAAATTGTGAAGCTTTTTTCCAATTTATTTATTTATTTCTTACATCCAGGTTTCTATGATCTGTACAAAGCACTGCTGCTTATGGTGTGTAATGGTGTGGATACCACTCCTGAAATGTATATATTATAATCTCTATATATGTATTAACAATTGTGAATCTCAATTAAAGCTATAATCAAATAAAACAATCATCGTCCTGAACTACAACAGAAAGCCTGCAAGAATAAGTAGGTAGGTAGAGAGGTTGTTCCATAGATCAGGAGCTGCCACCTAAAAAGCTCTGTCACCTCTATTTTTGAGCGAGTGACATCCAAGAGCGGTGAGTTTGTAGACCTCAGTGCTCTGGTAGGAGTGTAGGCCCGTAAAAGTTCCGTTAGGCATGGTGGCGCCAAACCTTTGAGCCTCTTAAAAGAAAGTAATAACATTTTAAACTGGATCCTAAAATGGACTGGAAGCCAGTGTAGGCAGGCCACTACAGGTGTGATGTGATCACACTGCTTCTTTTTACTGGCATTTAGCCACGAGGTTGCGTATTTCAGAACAACTCTCTTGGTTACTGCTCTCTTCAGAGCACTCTGGGCTACTATAGAAACAGAGCAGCGCTACATGTTGGGCTCCATGGATGACACTCTCTCTTTGTAATGGGCTCATTCTGAGCCCAGAGTTGTCAGACGATTGCTCGCATAAAATATTGCAGCATAATCTGTCACTGAGGCTGCTAGTGGTGGCCCGTGGTATTATTTTATGCAGCTCATGAGAGCACAGAGGATTCTGTACATTTCATTCATCCACAGTTCATGCCATACTGTGATATAGCAGTATGGTTCCAGCCATTATACCAGACTGAACATTTCTAACTGTGACAAATAACCGTTGTCAGCTGGTAACAACACAAAGCACAGAACATAACTGAATGACACAAAATTAACAAATGAGTGAAAATGCCATAATAAAGCCCAGTTCTGTGAGCAGACACATTGCAAACACTAACTAGGTGTCTGATGTTTTCAGTGTACCATCAAACATATGCTTGCTCCCTAAATTAGAGTGAGGTATCAAAACCACATGAACCTATGTCCTATGTCACTGGCTGCTCTCTGCCCAGCCTGGAGGTTACTGCAAACTCTCGGTACCTCAGCAGAGCTGGCAATATCATCAAGGACCACTCTCACCCCAGCAACCAACTGTTTGAACTATTACCGTCAGGCCGACGGTACAGGTCACATAAAACCAGGACAAACAGATTCAGGGATAGCTTCTTTCCCAGAGCTATCACCGTAGTAAATAAGCACAAAAACAATTGAACCTATTCCATACCGTCACTGTCATTATATTATGCTGCTATTCATACTGTCATTATATTAATGCTGCTATCCTGTATATATTGTACATACTATTGTTTGAGTACTTACGATTGTTTTTTTTGTACTTTTTATATTTTACATTTATATTTATTATTGAAACTTGCACCAAGGGAGTGGCACTCCAATTTCGTTGTACTCTGTACAATGACAATAAAGGCTATTCTATTCTATTCTATTCTATTCTATTCTATTCTAACTGAACTGAACCACAGTTTATTGTCAGAGCTAATTTAACACTGATGAAAATGATTATTAATCCTACAATCTAGTTCTCTTAATTGAACCCTTTAAATCGTACACACGAGTCCTTCAAGGTAATTTTCAAAAACAACATAGAAGAATTCACCAGTCCCCCGAGAGCGTGACTCATCAAACATATGGTATTCTTGGCTTTTCATCTGTGTGTCAGATGTTTTATTAATACACACCACCAAGCACATCACTCATAACAAAAGTGCAACACAACAGCCAGACATAATTATCCGCAGCCCAGTCCTCCGTGTGCAACGCTTCCTGCAGCTGTAACAATGGTGGATAATGATCCCTGCCCTATTTAGTTTAGGCAGCTCTTTCTACAGGAAGCAAGCCTGCAAATGGACTCTGGCTCTCAGACAGCATCTTCTAACCCTCAATGCATTAGAGACGCTAAGAGACACTCTGCTTTTAAGTGAGGGCTTCTGGGCCGCAAGTGCTGTGGGTCACTCATCAGAGACATTACACGGACATTGCTGTGTTGTAGCCACACTTCCTGCTAGGGCACACGCGGCGCTACTTCACACACAAACATGCACACGTACACCAAACAAACAGAAGCAGGCATGCACACTCTTATAGATAACATATTCCCTATCCTCACAACCCACTCACGAGCTTCTTTTTCTACAGAGAATCCAATCACAGGGAGAGATTTGGCCGTATCGCCCTAACTGGATTGTAGTAATCCCCTGTCTGACATGTTTTGGGGATGTGTGAGTGGGGTTAGGGGACATCATGCCAAGTTGAGCCTGGCTGCTGATGCAAAAAGTGTGAGAGAGATCTGAGCTGTCATTTGGACCCCTGCCTTCAGGTTTGATGATGGAGTACCACTTACAGGTCAGCCCACAGAGAGGGATAGAGAGAGTAATGTGGTCAGCGCTTTTAAGTTGGCTAGACTGCTGATTTTTGTCATCATCATTCAGTCACATTTTAGCCCTCTGTATCAGTTTGATCATCTCGTTTGTAATTTCTGTACTCATTTTTCAGGACACTGTTTACCGCTGTGTTCCCACTGCTTTCTTATCTGTCATCATATACACCCCCCATCCTCTTTCCAGGCTTCTTTATCTCCATGTTCTCATCTTGTTCTGTATCTCCTCCTCTTTAATGTTAGCATTCACAAGACACACCCCCTGATATCAAAATAATAGTGTTCAAAACATAAGTAGTCCTGCAGTGTGTATATGCCCTGCTGTTAGGGTAGTCGTCCAACATTACACAGATCCACTCTGCTTTCACATATTCTTTACAGGAGATTGAGAAGTAAATACATCACTGTCACATGATGCCCAGGAGATGTAGATATCTTTCTTCTTCTTCTGCATCAATTTAGACAGATATTCTTTCTTCGTTCTTTATGACTGTAATAAGACTTAAGTGTAGATATCATGAGGTTTAAAGCATCCAATAACTCGATGATGACTTTAACAGTATCACTTTATATTTTACTTTCAAAGAGCAAGGCTTTCTTGTAATTTTTAAAAATGGTCAGACTTTTTGAAACTCTTTCCAAATTTTTCATTGGACATTACCTGCTTTTTCACTCATTCTCAGTCCAGTTCAAGTACCAGCCTCTTTTCAGTGGAATTTCTATTTGTTACGCCACTTTTACACTGACCTATGATCTTATTAAAGCGTAAACAAAGACACCAAACTCAAAGGATGGACCGGTGTTGTGTGTGCCAAATTTTAAATTGTATCTTTAGGCATTTTGTTACTGGCAGCGTCTTACAAAAATGTATCATTTGTTCCTATTTCTTTAGTGAATTTGTAGTTGAAAAATGCCAAAGATAACACAGTGTGACAGGTATAAAATAGTATTTTGGCACCAACACCAAAAAGCTATTTGCCAAAAACCTGGCATATTTTGGCATGTGCAGGGTGTCCTTAAAAAAGTTGAGGAAATTGAACAAGTGGAGAACAAAAGAGGAAAGCTTACAAAAAACACTATCTACAGCAGATAAATATTTATCTGAAAGCAATGTGAAACCATAAGAAATAGGAACAATACAGATCTGACATAGAACCTGAGAAATGCACATGGACCATCATTTGATTCATCTACTGTTCACTGGAAAAATGAGAAAAGGGTGGCTCTCAAGAAGGGAAGAGAAACAGGAAGAAAAGGCTGCCAAATTACACAAGAATTGAACTGAAAATCAGCGGGCAACAGGTTTACACCAAAGTTGATGTCAGTACATATGAGATCAGAAGAGATGCCCAACAGTGAGTGTCTGCACCCATCTGTAAAAGACGGTGGAGGCTCTGTCATGGTTTGGAGCTTTTCAGTCAGTGGTGTTGGGGATCAAAATTGATTAAATGAGGAAGATAGAAAAGTACCATCAGACTTTAATCCACCGCACAGTATCTGATTGGCAACAACATCATTTTCAACATGATCAACGATCTTAAACACATTGCCAAAGCAGTAAAAGCATACCTGGATAGAAAAGCAAAGAATGGAACATAATGAGTCATGGATTTACCTCAAAGAAGAGCTTTGTATGTCCTTTAGGAAACATGGAGATGGCAAAATATAAAGGAATGAAGGGTGGCTCAAGAATTTTGCACACTACTTCACTCAGTTCCTTCAAATGCCTGTCACAGTGTGGGATCTGACAAAAAAAAAAAAGTGTTTGCGTGTGTGGATACTTCTCTCGCCATTCACGCTGACCACACTGATGTTCATTCTTCAGCCGGGCACCTGCTCTACTCAGAGAAAAGTTTCCTCGCTAATGAGTTTGATGTAGTGAGCTCGTTAGCTATAACCTGAAGGGAGTTGTTCTGGCTGCATGACGGGTGGCCTATGCCAAGTGTGCAAAGCTTGGAAGTCTCAACAGCTGTGGCTGGAGAGAGCAGGGGCAGTGGGTGGCGGCAGGAAAGTGCAGGAACAGATGCCTGGGGCCAAGACCCTGAGAAAAGAGCTGGAACATGTTAGTGGGACCCGGTTAATCATTGTGCACTAGGTCCTTAGCTGTCTCTCTCAAACAATTTTGCAAAAGGGCTGGCTCACCTTGGCTATGAAGATCATACATGAACAAGTGTGTTATTAGCATAGGGGGTGATTTTTAACATTTTTTTGTTATGTGAAAAGATGCTTCTGAGAAAAAAGGCTTTGATAGAAAAAATAGAAATGCAGATATTTATTATATGTATAATTAATTGTGATATGTACATTCATGCATGCTAATGGTAGCTGTAATGAAATGTGAAATGCCCCATTTAATATCTAATGTGTCTCTAAAAAGTGCCAGGCAGCCCTGCTGAAATTCAAGTATGGCTTAGGGCTTGTTTCCCCAACATAAACACTTTGACTAGAAAAGTAACTTAAAAGCTACACTTCTCTCCCACATACAGTACAAGCATTACAGCTTTGCCATTTAGCCCATGGCAATCAACTATTAGTTCCTTCATATCTGCCATGGCATGCATCTGCCACTCAAAATTCAAATTTTGACTCTATGGCAATTTTATTTTTAAGCATCCATCCAGGCAGTGGCCTGTGTGGATCCTCAGTGCCACGGTATATAGATTACTGGACGAGGATGCAGGCAGTGGAGGCAGCCACCATTAATTAAAGTCCACAATGGTTCCTGCACTGAGAGTAACAGATCCATATACAAATTAATCACCCGGTCTGAGTCCCACAGTAAGGCCTTCCTTTTCCACAGCTTTACAGTCCAGTCATGTCCGCTGTTGTTTACCGTGCTCCAGATCGAGAATTAAACCTGAATGAGAGTGATAAATCATGTTGGGAAACACACATGCTCTCATTGCAGGTTTATGTGTTTGAGAGGCAAACAGAAGAAGAGACAGGGTGGCGGGGGGGTCGGAGCCTCCAGTCCGTTAATCAAGATCAAAAAGATGGTTACGATGTTTTTTTGGGAAGGGTGGCTAAAATGATAGAGGGGGCAACTATTTTTCTTTTCCTCACTAGTTTCTTTATGACCACTGCTTTATAGATAAAGGAGATTTATTATGGCAAACCCAAGGAAAATGGAGAGGATACTCTTAGGAATCCCAGATTAAACTACTAATAGACTAGCTGCCCTGTGATTAATGCATCTTATCATCTCTCATCAGTCATTCTAAATGAAGAAAATCCTGACCCTGTCCAGATGGATAACACTAATTAGGTTAATTTCTTCATCAAAACATTTTCAAATGGGTCTTCTTTGCATCTTTGTGGTCCTGTAGGACACACAGTGCCTTTTGGAGGCTAATTGTTTACTTACCTCAAAGTAGCTGTAGCAAAACAATAACTTATTCTTCCTGTATCTTCATTTTTAGGTACCATCTCCATCAACACCCTCCGCACTGCCTACACAGCCCCTGGAGAAAGTGAGATCCTGGACTTGGATGACAACCTGTACCTCGGGGGTTTACCGGAGAATAGAAGGGGGTTGGTGTTCCCCACCGAGGTGTGGACTGCACTGCTCAACTATGGCTACGTAGGCTGCATTCGAGATTTATTTATTGACGGACAGAGTAAAGATGTCAGACGGCTGGCTGAGATCCAGAAAGCTGCCGGGGTCAAGCCCTCCTGCTCTAAAGAGCCTCCCAAGCAGTGCTTGAGCAACCCCTGCCAAAACAATGGGATCTGTAGAGAAGGCTGGAATCGCTACGTGTGTGACTGTTCTGGGACTGGATACCTGGGTCGCTCCTGCGAAAGAGGTAAAACTTTGTCTCATTTTTTCTACCCAGCTGTTAGACTGCTTATAATTTCTTTCTCTTAGGCGTAATCTTTGCCAGTGTAAAATGTTGATGATGCTGCACAGCGACCTCACCATGCATTATCTTCTGATGTAGGGATGGGATCATAAAAGTGTGAATATAATTTACATCAAAGAAAAGGAAAAGATTGGTTTAATTATATCTGCCATGGATGTAGTATTCTTTGTCTTTCAAGTTCACGTTGAACAGTGTCAACACACAAAAGCCTGCAGGTGGTCTTTTTGTTATCCAGGCTTCTGGTTGAACATCGCCAGCTCTCTAACAGCAGGTTGGTGGTAATTTAAGGCAGGAGAGAAATTGCGGGAGGAGACCGACAGCAACAGAGAAGCAGGCAAAATGAGTCAGGGTACGGAGGGTTGATATTCGAGTATGTTGAGTGGCAGGTGACTGATGCACCACCGAGACACTGCTGGTCACGTCCACCATGCACACTTGCCTGTAAATTGGCTGTCTTCTGCAAACCATTTGCCTCATCAAACCACTCGCTCATGACCAGACCTGGTGCAGAATACTTATCCTTCTGTCCTCCAGAGAAGAGAAATAGGAGAAGTGAGTGTCACACCATGAAACTTTAGGCCTCTATGTCTGACTTACCCCTGATTCTGCAGGAATTTGTCTTTTTTTTATTTATAGCTGATCACTGAGAAATTAAAAGAACACTTTTTGTTCTGAACTTTCTGACTAGTGTTTAAAGTTGATAGGGTCGCAAATTATACTAAAAAAATGAATAGTCACATATTTGTCTGATAAAAAGCTATAATTGCTTGAACTTAGCCCTGAGAAAATCTTCCAGAACTGCCCTTAGTACTCTAAAGCAGATTCTTTTCTTCCTGTTTTAGTATTTTGCTGTATTTCTGCAGCTAGCTGAAAGCAACGGAGTACAAGAATTTTTTCTGTGCTATAAAATGTATGAAAAGAATTTCAGGTGTATCTTTAAGGAATTGTGAGATTAAACATTTCTGCATGATCAGCTTTAATTTGCTGATCTTTTTGATCAATGTACTTTCCTTTTATCCACACAGTGAGACTAAGCAAATACATTTTTCCAATTTATAGTTCTTTTATTAAGGAGAACTGCAATATTAAGAAATCATAGGATATTTCCATATTGGTTGGATGAATTCATAGCTATATACATATAATCATCACAGATTCTAACCTGAAGCAGTAGACTATATATTGGCGTGTTAAGGGATTTATATTGCAGCAGCATGCATAGTCATGAAATCTCAATGGTGCAATAGTAGCAAATGCATGAAAGCATTTAACATATGCATAATCAAGGCAAATGTCAAAAAAGTGCCCAAGCATGTGACACTGTTATCACAGCGTGATGCATCTTCGCCGAAACAGGAACAGGTTCTCTCATCTGAAAAAAAAGAAAAAAATCCGCTGCGGTTGGAACGCACCACGTCCCACACAGTTACATGTGTCAGCTCCACACGTGCTTTTGCTATTCCTCTGTGCTGAAGTCACTTGCTTCATGAAACAGTATTACCAAAAGTAAAGGGATGTTGTATAGTTGGAACTCTGTTTAGTGTGTGTTTTAAACGGATCTATTGTGAAATGTAAAGTTATCTGAAGAGTCACAGCTTGTCTTTTTTAACCATAACTTGTATGTGGACAGTGCTTATCTGTTGTTTTCTCTCTAACCTCTACTTGTTAGTCTTCTTAGGGCAGATGCACCAAATGTTACGGTGATGCAACGCTTCTAGAACCAGTATAAACGTTTCTATGGTATTTTAAGAAGTGCAGCATCGATAGAAATGACACAAAGTGTGCCAGTTTTTGTAAAAAATAAAAAGTATCAGGAGCAACATGTTTCATCCAAGCCCCACCATTCAAAGGCTACATGGCAAAGGTTCCTGACCTGGTTCCTGTAGTTTTCTTGCTTTGGCTTTGTGATAAATGCTTCCTGTCCATAACGACTTAATTATGAACACTGTTTACACATTAAAACTGACTGGGAAATGAATAAGGCATCAGAAATTAGTCAAGTAGTCATAAGAAAATTTGGAGTAGTCATTTAAAAACCTTAATTTTGAAAGAAAAGGCAACTATATGTGTTTCTTTTAGTTTTAGTTTTTTATTCTTTTAATATTGACCCAGTCTTCTAGCAATCGTCTGACTCGGGAAGGCAATTTCTGGTGTGAGTCTTGCCACTGGAGTGGGGAGGGAGTAAGTTATTATGTCCACAAACCAACCACCCCCCACCCCCTGCCTTACCACACACACACACACACACAACACACACACACACACACACACACACACACACACACACACACACACACACACACACACACACACACACACACACACACACACACACACACAAAACCTTGAGTATAAATGGATGACGCTGATTTATAACTCCAACTGCACTTTAGAGATGCTAATGATACTGATGGAAATCTGGCAAATGGCACAAAAACAAAATGATACAAAAGCACATGACACTGTTGTGAAATGAGGCTTGTTTAGTCACGAACGTCTTGAAGGTATGTGGCACGTGTTGCGAATGCAGTGTTTTAGTTAGTTCTGAGGCAGGAAATTAATATTTGATTTAAAAAAGGGAGCAAAAAAAGCAGAAATAAAATTTAGTGTAAAAGAAAATAATTCGATTTCCATATCTGATGAACGTGTCAGTGAGGCTTGTCTCCGCGCTACTTTGATTTTCCACATGTGCACGTCGGTTTTAGCTAATGAGTTGACAGGAATTAGGACACAGTACATGAGGGAGGTGGAGTGGGCAAGGGATACAGATCGTTTCTCTTCAGGAAGATAATTACTTATTCAGAGAGCGTTCTTGGGTCCAAAGATATAATCCAGCCTGACTTTGCTCTGAAAACAAAAACAAAAAGCTGAAACAGTTCCACATTAAGAGACTGCGTGTTGCAAAGATTTCCTCCACCGTGACCTTCTGTACTCTCTTTGAACACCAGAGCCGTGTTCTGGCGTCTCGGCTTCTCCGTCTAACTCTCATTTTCTGGCTGTCTCTGCACTTGTGTATGAGACAGGCATTAGCGAGAGTGTGAGTGGGAGCAGTGGTACAGAGGATGGGCTCTGGCGTGCTGCCAGCTGTTTTGAATGCTCCAGATTGCCTCTGCACTGGTAGGATGAAGCAGGCACCAGCAGGCCGAGGAGCTGTCAAAAGAATTACCCCAGCTCTCACTTATCCATGCATGGTGTACCACCCGGTGGCAAAATACAGCTACTGCATATGGCAGAGGAGGAGGACGACGACAAGTAAAAGGAGCAGGAGGTGGATCTTCGGAACACAGCCACGGAGCTATTCGCCCTATTTTGAGACATTTTAATTAAGCAGACAAAGCAATTTTCCCCCCTTGCATCCCAAATGTCTTCCCCTTCATTGTTCCTCCAGTTGCTAATTAGCCCAAATATTAGTCTTGCATTGTGAGGCTAAAACAGCCTCCCAGATGGTGTGGTAGGTGTGTTGTAGTACATGCACATATTCCCTAATGAGATTTGACATGCTGGATTCCAGCACTGACAGCACCTGCATCATTTCACAGTGGCTGCAGCTGAACGTGTGCTTCAACATACCCGCAATGGATAAGCTCGGTGCTGAAGATCAGTGTACAGATCGATACATGAGTCTGCTCATTGTACACCAGACATACCTAACAACTTGCTGATTTGCAGTGTAGAGGCTTTGCACTGTGCTTTTACCAATAGTGATGCTATTAGTTCAAAATATATATTTAAAAAAAACTGTATAAAATATAGCAGCCTTACAGCTTCAGGGTACTCTTAAGGGATATATCATTAAGTAGAGCCTTGAGTCTACTGCAGTATATTATTGCCAGCATGTACTAAAGGTGTCTAATACCTTGCTCCAGAGCATAGTGCACAACAATACAATGCATTAACTACTTATGTAAATTAGTGTAAATAAAGAAAAACTCTGTTCTTTGAGAACATTTATTGCTTTTCAGAGCATAAAGCCATTTGCCATCGGTCCAAAGCAAAAGCCAAGAGGTGCAGAATGCTATTGCATAATTGAGAAAAGCCCTTAAAGGAGAATATGGCTGAGCGTTAGCATTAAAGCATGTTTTAGCCGTGCCCTTTGACAGCACACTGTGTTAGTCACCATTCAGCACACTTGAATCTAGTCATAATTAGAGAGAACCGGTTGTCCCGCGCCCTTAAGCGATGGACATACATGTGTAGAAAAGTGAAAAACATGGAAGACGCGTGACTGTACGAGCGCTGGGGGTCCATTTTTTCGAGGAAAATGTTGAGGAATAGCTCTGGCTGAAAGATTTTGATAGCGCAGGATAGACCTTGAGAGATGAGCTAATTGTCCTAACATTCTCGACCGGCTGAAAGATTTTGATAGCGATTGAATGCAAAGCTGTACTACTTGTAGCTTCCATTTCATAATGCAAGAGCTGAAGTTGCATATTATCCCAATCTCAGCTGATCTATTTTCCATCTTCGCTCTCATTTCATAGCTCAGATAATGTTGCCGTATGGTCACAGGGCAGCAGATGTGAAGCTGGCCCATGATGCTGCTTCCTCTCTGTGCATACACAGAACATTGTTTCCCTGTCTGAAGAAATCCACTCAGCTTGTAACTTGTTTCCACACTTTTAATAGCCAGTGTGTCTCTTTCGTGGATTGTCTATACTTGGGTTCAAAGACGGCTGCGGTGAAGAAGACATGAGCTGCCTTGAATTATTTATCATATCTCTGAGCCATTTCCTCCTGTTTATTATGGATGTTGAACACAAATTTTCCAAAAGCCTTTTGGCAGTTGTTTTCTGGCAATTTTTGAATTGGGTTGAGTCTGGTGCCCCGATACTGTGGGACATCACAATCCTGTGGCATGCAGCTGACAGCTCAGCCTTCCTGCAGAGTCTGCTCTCCTCGGGGGGAGAAAGCAGGAAGAACTGTGTGCCTGTCTGCCATTACCCCACCCCTTGTTAGTAGTACAGGCTTGTTTGTTACTTCTCTGAAAGTGCCCCAACGCCCCCTCAAATCGCTACTTGTTTTCTTGTGAAAATCAGAAAAGAATGTTGCATTGAGCTTTACAAGACAGAAAATGAATGCTTGGTTTAGTTTGGTATGCTCCATCTCCCCTCTGACAGCCTCCTGTTGGGTTGGCACAGACAGAAGCTCCGGCTTCAGTCCTCTCAATTTATTTTGATATTAAACATGGGAGTGCCATTAAAAATGACTCGGCTTGCAGGATTGGATTTTTGACAGGTCCTCACTTTGCATTAGGTAATGATTCCCTCACATGTCATCCTCCATTTTTTCCATATCTGTATTCTGGAGCTTTCTTATTTATTACATTTTAGATAGTCCCTTATATGAATTTCAGCAAAGGTGACATCTTGGATGAAATGCAATATTTACTCCAGCTGTGATTAATTTTATCCTCCTATCCAGTGTGGGGAAAAAAGCTGAAGATTATGCAGATGAGGGAAATGTGAAATGTCTTTCCTTTATAAGGGAGCTTGCATAGATTACATTTAGCAAATGATTCATTTTTCTTCACCCTTAAGGAGACACAATGCTTTACAATTTAAAGGAATATATTAACAAGTTCTCAGCATCATCGCTGCATGTGTTTATTCTTTAATGTGTTGTTTCGTGCAAGCATAATGGATCTTGTTTCAGAGCGAGGTGCTAATTCTTTAGTAAGAATTCTATACAGGTCAGCACTCTGAGCTGCCACTCATTGTGCAGCAGTAATACATTTTTGCCATGAACCTAAACAACAGACAGTTGCTGTTAATGGACACTACAAAGCATAATTAAACACTGAGGGGGACTTTTTTTTTTAAAGTTCAGATACTTTTCCTGCAAGTATCGGGACCAGGTGCAAGGTGGTATAACAGAGACACATTTTTCAAGTATTCGAGAAGCTTGAACAGTTGCTCCGCTTTTTCCCTGGCATTGGCTAACAGTTTCCAAATGTAGCTCTTTGCTTTAGCTGCCTGGCAGGGAGCAGACAGTTTAGCAGTGGGAGCTCGTTTGTCACACGCCCCTGTCATCTGCATCATACCCCAGGAGGGCGTGGAGAAATTGGATTTGGGTGAGGAATGTGATGGAGTTATCCCAGGGGATGGATGTGACATTGGCTCTGTGTGACGAGGAAGTGGTGATGAGGTGGTTTGTGTATACTGGTACCCTATCACCCACCACAGTCTCACCTTATATCTGTCTGGCTCAACTCTGCAGCTGCAGTAATGGCTTTGTTATTGGGTTATGGTTTAGTTACACTACCGGAAATGTTGTTACAACCTCCTGCCAGCGTTAAACAATCTCCCCAGCATTTCTCCAGACGGCCCGCTTAATGCTTTGAGTAAATGCAGTCACCCTGAGCAGAAGCTCGATATTCAAGGTCCATATACTATTACAATTCTGTCATCGTTAGTGTTTTTCCCCTCGGTCAATACCAATTTCTCCTTTCATGGTTTGCCACTATTACATTGCAAATACAAAATACTTGTGGATGCCACTTGTTATGTAGGAGAACTTGGACTTTGAGTTTCTTTTATTTGTTTGTCACGAAGGCTTCATTTCACCTTGGACCGTGTTTTTTAAGCTTAATTATTATCCAAACATGTACTTGCCACTGACTCCGTGATCGAGTCCACCAGCTGAATTGGCACGGGGAAGACAGGAGTCAGTCTTTTGGAGAGAGTTTGGCTTGCTGTCAGCTGTAGTACACAGCAAAATGCGACGCCAGACTTTGACAAGTCTTTACACACTGCTTTTGGGTGACATATCTGGGCACATGCCATTTAACAGTCACTTACTCAGCAAGTTTTTATATTGTATTTATATTTCTAAGAGACTAATTCTAGGATTCATCAGCAGTCAAAATGACTCAGTGTTTCTGCTGTCTGTGAGGCAAGGTAGCTCTAAAAAACCAAAAAAGCTCCCGTCTAAGAAATAGACCCAGACACGCTGACCGTACTTGTCTTTGTTCTGTTGAGTTATATGCTGTATTCATTCCTCTTTTACATGACTGGATATTATTACATTTAATGCACTTGTTTCATCAAAACTGAAAGTCGCGACATTAAATAATATCCGCAATAAGGGCATCATTTTAAGCTGAGCTGACAGGCCCGGTCATCGCATTACCATAAAACTGTTACGGTCTATTTTACCAATCACATATCTTTTTTTCTCTCTGCAGAAGCGACCATCCTCAGCTACGATGGCAGCAAGTTTATGAAGGTCCAGCTACCGGTGGTGATGCACACGGAAGCTGAGGACGTGTCTTTGCGGTTCCGCTCCCAGCGAGCCTATGGCATCCTAATAGCCACCACATCTAGGGACTCTGCTGACGCTCTGCGAATTGAGTTGGAGAGCGGCCGCGTCCGGCTGACTGTCAACTTAGGTAATGCCTTGGATACACACGCTGCGGCAGATAAGTCAAATTAAGCTAGAAACCGCTTTTAAGGGAACATAGCCATATACATACTCCTGCTCTCCCACACACACTCGGAGCAATTGGTCTTCTTTTTATATATATATTGAATAGAAAGAGATGGTGTAAAGACTTTCAATGGCAAGACTCTGCGGCTCTTTGCTCACTGCCAGTCGAGCACACGGCCAGCAATGCCCAGCAGGGAATGCTCACTGCGTGTACCGTCAACACACTCAGATCATCTTAAAATGTGCAGCTTACAGTGCAGACACTGCTGTATTCTGTATTTCCAGTTATAATTCATACCAGGAAGCTAATAATTCTTCTGAGGATGGGGGCATTTATAATATTTAGTCATTGCCTAATGTGAAGCAGTCCTTATTTGGGGCCAATAAATACCCTGCACACTTGTTCTTTAATCACTTTATTTAGAAACACTTTTATCATTGTGGGAGGAATGCATGGTCGTGCATGAATATGCGGCTGTCTTAAATGAGTACAAAGAAAGACACCCTCCACCCTCCACCCCTTCCTCTCGCGTGCCTACAGCAAAAACGGAAAATTGAGGACAAATGAAAGAAACACATTTCGTTTTTTTGTGCGCGCGAGTGTGTGCACATGTGCTTATTTGCTCAGAATAGAATCCAATGATGCCTGTGAAAAGTTTGATATCTCTCAAACAGAGCCTCGGCGCACAAATGATAGCCATCTATTTCTCCTTTCCACTGGCTAAACAGAAATGGGCTCCCTAAGCGGAGCCGTTTAGCGGTGCATGCAAAGTAGACAGCCTGTGTCTGCTGTCAACCACAAGGAAGCATGTGTCCCACCATGGAAGACAACAGCGCCACACACTGACAGCGCTGACAAGTCATATTACTGCGACTACAAAAAGATGCCCTCTGATGAAAACAACAGGCTGCGGAGTTTTGTTTTCTTTTGGATTATCTTTGACACATTTCAGGTTTTTTTTTTTTAGTTTGTCTGTCAGGTTCAGTCCTCTATGCCTGCCTTCCTTGTCCCTCCTTCAAAAAGCAGAGCATTCCCTGTAAGGGTAGGCTCGTGTTGGTCTCTGGCTGTTTGCGACCACTTTTCTGCTGCGGTTGACAACACATGACAAGCAGGGCCAAATGGGAAGCAGGGGAGGGAGTTCGATCTGGGTCACCTTTCTTAGAGCTCGACACAAACTTAGCCTTAAGAAAGAAAAGAGGCGAAGCAGAATTCAGGAACAGTAGTGGGAGTAGAGTAAGATTAGCTGGGTATTTAGTACAGGAACGCCAAGTTAAGTTGTCACAGTAGAATCAAGATAATTATTTCTTGTTACCGTCAAAGAAAACAGCTGTGTAGTGTAGACTAAAGAAGAGCATTTAGATATTTTACTTAATAAAAATGATCCACATCCCAATTTAACCCTCCTGCCTTCTTGGGACCTTTTTGTGCCACTGCTATGTGTTAAATGGCTGCCATTTCCACTGTGTTCAGTGGAATATAACCAAACTTGCCACAGGATAGTTTTTACCTGTCAATGTTAATATTCCAGTGTGAATTCCTTAAATCAGCCTAAAATGGCTGAGCAGCAGAAATCCCCACACCCGTCACCCTGGGGACCATTTTCTGCCCATTGACTTCCATTATAAACGCTATTTTTCAACCCCAAATTATCATCATATGATTTTATTTTTTCTTCTTTTCTTGGATGTCAATGAAGACTCAGGGCCTTGAAGTTTTAATTTTTAAATTGCAAAAAAAATGCAAAAAAAATAATGGCAGGTCAAAATGTATGTTGGTGCCAATCTTTGGTCCATCTAAAGGCCTACTTATAATGACAATCACATATTACTTCAACTGGTTTTTTGTGGAAATATTTAGTTTCGTTTTTTGGTTTTTGGGGCTTATAACACAGGGCGCTCATGTAATAACACTGGGATTTGAAGGGTTAAAACAACGAAAATATAATTAAAACTTTACATGAATATTTCAGGGAGAAGTAGTTTTACAAGGTTGGCTAATTTAAAGTGGAATAAAATATGGATATATGGTCTTTTTATGGCGTGGCTGAGAATGGTCCCTAGGGTGATGGGTGTGAGTTTTTTAAAGGATGGCAGGAGGGTTAAAATACTAAAATCAATACGGTGAAGAAGACTTCATTTAATATCCACATCGAAAAATGCACTTATGCAGAATGGATGTTTTAAGTATGCTACCACATGAAATATGAATGTATGAATCGCATATACAGCACTAGAATAGAGTAATAGGGTAGAAATGAATCTGCTTTATATGATACAAGGAGGTTTTATATAACCTGACTAGATTTTTATTATCACTAAAATGTGCATGAAATAAAAAAAACATGTTAAATGGCTCTTAGTGGAATAGATGTTATTTTATTGTGTTATTATCATTAGTGCAACATCATTCAGCATCATAATATTGGCTAAGGTGGAGCTAATTTTACTTGCTTACTAAAAAGTGGAATATTTTGAAGTAGGGAAACGGGATACAAAAGTAAAGTATCTCAAACTGAGCTTAGGAAGCACTCGAGTACATATAATTAATGACTGTTTTTTCCCTGCTGTTGGAAAAATAAGAATACCATTTAATTTTGAATTTTAGCTTATTGATATTAGTTAACGATGTAACATTGATAAGTCATGTAACAAAGTAGCAAAAAGGGACAGTGCTTTAAAGTTGTCTTGCACGGGAGACACATGGGGAGAGAGTTGGTATACCTTCCAATTGGCCCTGCATGACCCTGACCAAAATCTGAGGCTCTCATAAGAAAATAATATTAAAAAAGAGAAAGAATTTATCTTGGTGTATGTAAAACATATTTCATAGATAAACATAGCACTGCCATGTAATTAAACATCAATTCTAATGGTTAGGTGAAAAATGTGTTCCTCTGAGAGGCCACACTGCAGGACTTTCACAAGTTTGCTGCGCATTAGATCACGTTTGAGAGCATCAGATGAAGGACAGTGTCCGTGTGTGTGTCCCCAGAGGGGTGGACTGTATGCTTTAATGATGTCTGCAGCTGTAACGTTGAAAGATGAATTTATCTCTCATCTATTCTTCCCCATCTAGATTGTATCAGGATTAACTGTACCTCCAGTAAGTTACTGTTCACCTTTTCTCTTCTTCTTCTCTTAACTCTTAACTGTCCTTTCAGTCCCTAGAAGTGTTGTTTATAAACATGCTTGCTTTATATTTTGCAACTGTTAAAAAAAAAATGTAGCTATGATGTTAAAAAACATACTGAAATCTGACTCGCCCCTTGCATTGACATTGTGTGTCATCATACCAAATTCCAGCTGTTGGAAAATAAGAAATTCCTGGAGAGATGGAGGGAGGCTTGAATTAATTACAAACCCAAATATAATAGTCAGCTGTGATTCTACACACTGGGTTGTTTCTAATTAATGAACCTTTTCACTCACTGACATAAAACACGAGGCAGGTATTTTGCACGATTTCTCAGTCTTCTTCTTGCTTTCCTTTTTTTCTTTCTTCTTCTGCGTTTCACGGCGGTTGCAAATTGATGAGGCCATTCAAAGCACAGAGGAAATACAGAGTGTGATTTTATTATTCTCATTAACCTGCCTCACAGAGCAGAAAGAAGGGGATGGAGAGGGAGGGAGAGAGAGCAGATCTTGTTTGTGGGATTCGCTTTGGATGTGTGTGTGTGTTTGTGTATGTGTGCGCTTGAACAAAGAGGTTACATTGCAATATTTTGGGAGGTAAATATCCTTGACATTTATTATTCAGGAACAGTGATGAATTAATAATTACTTCTCTGGATCGTAATACACCTTTTTTTCCCTGTTTAATGATTCTGAAGTGGCAGACGCTCTTGGTATCGGCACATAACAACAGAAATACCCAAGTTTAAGCTCCATAACAGTGGGCTGGAGACTGCCACATACTGTATAGAAGGACAAACTGTTCTCTGAAACCAAGAGTGTTAGGTCTCTTTGTGTGTGTTTGTGTTTGTGTGTGTGTGCGTGTGTGTTACAGTAGCTGAAGGTCATTGACTGATGAAGAAGTGGAGACTTACACAACAAAACGCCTCTGCACAGAATCACATGATGTGACCTCTAGACATGTTTCTGTGAGCCAGCCCTTCTTAACACCTTTCTAAATGCTAAATAGCATTGTTTGTGCTTCTTCAATGCATCCCTTGTTTGTGTATGCAAATAAATAGCTCTAAGCTCTAATTCCCCCAATCCACTGCTTTAAAAGGTCATTCTTGGTTTAGTGCGAAGACATAATCATCAGCTGTTATGCTAATATTTGCGTTTTTGATTTATTTCTCTTTTGCCTCTCAGTCTGAAATATTCTTAACACTTTATTAATATTTATCAGTGTATTTATTTTAACATTGTAAATGCACAAATCTTTTGAGATCTATCCATCATGTAAAATTGAGCAGGGAAGGATAATCCTTTAAACTGTGGAACTGCTTAGTGCTAGAAAGTAAAGAGCCATATGGCAGGTAAAATGGTTAATGTAGTTGTTAGCTAAATAAATAATGTAAACTAAAGCATGTACAATGTTAATCTGAATTCATTTGGGGTTTTTTTATGTTCCCTATTCTTTTTAAAATAATAGTGCCATATGTGCAGATTAAAGCAATGCTTATATTGGCATATAAGCTGTAAATGTGCTTAAGCTTAGAAGAAAAGTAGTTTGATTTTGTTAATGTAACGTTATGCTAAAGGCAAAATGTTTGAGTAAAAGAAAAAGAACAAGACGGGGGACAGCAAGCCTTCCTTTAATAGAGCCAGACCTGATTGTGTCACAGGAAAATGTTTAATTGAAGTTCTTGGAAAGAACTTTGCTAAGCCAGTGCGTTTCCACTTATGAAGAGTTAGCATTTAATTCAATTTTTTTTTTCGCTTGTTATTTTTGTCCCCTTTTTTTCTATGTTAATTAATGTGTCTTGTCAGGCGCTGCGGCTCCGGTCAGCTTAGTGGATGAAGAATTTCAACACCGACTCAAAGAACACATCACTGTCAATTAGGGACCTAGGCTCCCTGGGGCTGCCCAGAGCTGTCTGAAGAAAACACTGCCACTTCGACTTAAACAGTATTAACAGGCACTGAGTGACAACAAGCTGAAAATATGAACTAGAAATATCTTGTGACAGATTGGCTTTTTTGGTCTGTGAGTCCGCTCTTCTATTATTTATTAGCTTGGACTGCAGAAAAGTCACAGTTTAGACCAGGATATGGTGATGAGGGCACCTTAGCGTAATGTGATCATTCACTTCTGATCTTCTTTAGCAGCATTGCAAGGTACTTTTTCCTCTTGTTAGTCACAACGTTAGTCTTTGTTGTGGCTAATTTAATTTAAATGAGGAGATTGTTAAACACAGATGCGACACCTGTTTTCTTGTTAGAAATCATCATATGTTGGAGAGTGATGTAAGGGGAGCATGCATGCATGCATCCTGCATTCTCAGCCAAATGACTCGCACCAATTTCTGGCATCTACATTCAGAAAAGTAATCAAACTACTTCATTATAGCTCAGCTCTCATCTTACCATAAAGAATAGGAATTTCAACTAGAGTTTAATGATATTCACTTATATTTTATGCTCAGAAAGGTAAAAGGAGGGTATAAATCTGGCAACAAGTAAAGGCAGAGCTGTTCAGGAGGACTTTGGGAACAATAATAGTGTAAATGAATTAATCTGAAAATAAAAAGAGGGCTATATAAAATTACTGGAGTGCGTAGTGTAGTGTTTTCTAAGAAAAGCAACAAGCTTCACATTCTTATTAATTTATTCGTTGCAATATTCTTTAAATTAAGGAGCTAATTTTAATAAAGTTCTTGCAGGATTCTATAGCTTCTTAAATTAAGGGAAATAACTAACATCCTTTGAAATTAACAGTGTAATAGGGACTTTTCTGTCATGGGAGGAAGTACTTAATATGACATGATTAACCATGTCATTTATTGCTAAACAGTGCTAGTCTCAGTAACGTCGTGGCAATTTGAGCCTTTCAGTATTTAGCAGTTTAACATGAATTCGAAAACAAATCATTTATCATTTTAATAATGTTTCACCTCTGCTTGTACAAAAGCATTTTCACTGTAGCATTGTTGTTAATGCAGCAAAGTGGTTAGATAGCAGGTTCTGTAGCGAGGTATCCTGCTAAAGCTTTCCCTGTCGTGTTGATCTGGTTTTGATATCTCTGTTGATGGTAATCCGGTGTAGTGGCCTGCTGCTTGGTCAGTGACTTCCTCTTTCCCCCACCTATGTGAGTCACAGTGTCGGGGCATGCAGCACCAGTGTCCGAGCTGTCATCCAGCCTGCCAGAGCTGACTGACTGGATAATCACATCTTCTCATGCTGCCCTGTGCCACACTTCTTCACTGTTCCCTTGGGTCTAAAGTCAGTGAGGCAAGGAGAGATCACTGTAGATCCATCACTTTAGATAGATCACCGCCTGTGAGGGCACTAGAGAGCGCTGACTGGACTAAAAGCCCCTTAATGTCTGGCCAGCAGCTGTTGGTTTGGACCACAGATTGTACTAAAGGCAGAAAACAAAACAGGTCCAGCAGTAGTAAATGCTATGTAGGATTGTGCTTTTTGATATGACTGACCTCTTTTCCTCTTGCCTTTCTTTTCTTCTTGGAGAGCAGCAAGAACAGAATGATAGAAGGCAAAGATCAAGCACGCTTTCAAGTCCAACTCCATCCCATTATTTCATATCTCTCCTTCTTAATCCCTCGCCGGTCGTCTGGTCTCAAGCCTGCCCCGGTGTTTGGTGCTTACAGAGCAGAACTGTGTCTCAGATTGAGTGTGTCCCAGTACTTTGGAACCCTCAGATTTGCATACACATTGCAATGGAGCTTTGAAGATTGCAGAAAAGCAGGAAATAAATAGCCATAAATGGTTCAGGCGAATGAACCTGGAACCCATCTGAAATGCACCGAGCAGTATAGGCAAGCTGTCCAGAGCCTAGGGGTTTTAATACCGTCACTGTGGCACAACCTCATTGGGCTATTTTTTTGGTTATGTGTGCCTGGCAGGGGAACATCAGAGCTGTATAGCAATTCAAGATGATCTAAAAAAGGCTGTATGAAAAAATAATATGCTGCCCTAGTTGGACCAATGTTGGAATTTCCTAATGGAGAAATGTATCCTGGAGAGACTTATTATTCTTCTGATAAGATCACAGAGATTTGGTGCAGTTTCTCTGATTTTAGCTCTCATTCTTAATCTCCCCTTGAGTTTCTGGCACAGGGGTTCTCTACAAACCCATTAATGACTGCAAGCAATAACACATATGACATGCTATCATATAATATGCTGATTTCAGGACTGGATGACAAAATAATCAGAATATTTAAAATGTTTAAGTGATATTATTAGTAAGCAACGTGTTTCTAAAGACAGGAAGATGTGTAAAATATACATTTTAAACAGAATTTCATGCACATGATGTTTCTAATAGATGGAAAGTCTGGATGTTGCATTCATAAATGTGTATTTTACCCCTGTATCATTTGCTTGCATCATCACCCTCTGTTAATAAGCTGGGTGGCTCTTCTCAGAAGTCAACAGATGTGGCATTTCTGATTTTCAAAAATAATTTTGGAAAATATTGGACTCATCACACAGCTTCACCTCACTCCACCATAAATGAGCTTTGGCTGATTGAAGGTGTCGTGTGTCCATATTTGCATTAGTTGTTATAGAAATAACCTTTTTAGGTGTAGTTTGTGCCTGCTCCAGTATTTCTAAAATGTGATGCTAGCATCAAACACTTTAAAATTATATACAGCTTTGTGCTAAAATCTTTAGTCGCCCCTCATTTCTTTATATTTTTTTTGAAGTGAACGACCACTTTGAAACATGAGCAAACATACATAGAAATATAATTTGGAGTTTGTACAATTCTATCAAGCTTGAAAGTCAGTATTTGCTATGATCACCTTTATTTTTCAACGCAGCCTGAACTCTCTTAGGCAAGCTTTCTCGTAATTTCTTTGAGTAGACTTCAAGACATGTTCTCCAGGCTTCTTGAAGGACATTCAAAGCTCTTCTTTGGATGTTAGCTGCGTTTTTGTTCTGTTCTGTGATTCAATGTTGAATCCGGGCTCTGGGGACGCCAATCCATTACTGATAGTGTTCCACTGTGTGTTTTCCTATCCAGATATGCTCTACTGCATTGGCAGTGTATTTAAGATTATTGTCATGCTGAAAGGTCATTGCCAATCAGGTTCTTTTCAAGATGGTTTTGCATAGTGGATCAAAATGTACTTATTTAAACACCACTGGCTAAAATGCAGCCATGACCAAGCCTCCACCGTGTTTTACAAATGACTGTGTTGTAGACACATAAAGATATTGATTTGAACCAAAAGTGTCAAATGTTGGTTCATCACTCCATAAGACATTTTCATTAGTAATTTGGCACACCTCAGCCTTCTCTCCCTGTTTCCCTTCCTTAAGACTGGCTTCTTGACAGCCACCCTTCCACTGAGTGCATTTCGAACCTTTGGCAAACAGTAGATCCATCTGTTGAAGGGCCAGATGCATCTCTCTGATCCTGTGTCAGGTCTTTGCTGGATTTTTTTTCTTAAGGACATTCTTTTCAGATCTGCTATAGATAATATTTCAGGTCTGACACTTTTCCTTTTATCCCTTACTTGTCCAGTGTTCTCAAGATGAACTGTGCACCATGCTGAGAGTTATCAGCAAAAAGCTTTTCAAGAATCACCTTGTTGTTGCAAAAATGTTTTATTTGTGACATTTTTGGTAAATTCAGTTAAACGAATGGGAACATATTTTGTGTTTTTGAAACATGTTTGTTTTTTTGTTGTTTAGGGGTGGGGGGGAGGGGGGCTGGTTCTGGAGAACCATTGCTCAAGACTGCATTAAACAATTACAGGAAAGTCTGGCTCCTTGGAAGCAAAATATATTAACATGATGGGTGGCTCAAAACTTTTTCACAGTCCTGTGTATTTAAGGACGAATGTGATACAATTTCTCAGTTTCAAAATTCAGTTAAATACAAGTTTTGAATGTGTAAATCCTTGCAAGGCAGATTTGCAGCACTATAGGAAACAGCATTTATTGATTTAATAAAGTGGATTCATTAGCTTTTTTTAAATGGCATCTGTGCAGTTTCAGTAACCTTCTCCATTTTCCAGAGCATCAATTATTTCAAAGGGTGCTGATAAAAAGCACATTCTGTATTTCCTGTTTTTGTACGATTAGCACGAGGGCTAAAATGGTCTGTTCTGTTGTTTTGTTTTTTATTTGTTCCTTTTTTTCTCTGCTCACCGCCAACCACAATGCTTCCATTATACAGGTGTTTCTTTTTGCATCACTATTTCATTTTATGTGGTGGACATGAGGGAAATCAAATATTGGCCTGCACTCTTGTAGGTAAACAAGATGGAGAGTGATACTGGGTTGTTACAGTTTTTTCTGAATGCTTAAACTCTAACTGTGATTCCTGTAGCACAATTCCTAAAACTATTCAGACTTATAGCAAAACCACTCACTGAGTTTGCAAAACCAAAAGCACAAAAACTGCTTTGCACTCAGTTTGCAATTTCGTAACACACACTTTGCAAAACTGTAGGCACAATTCACTGCACAACACTCAATTTCCAAATTTCCAACACACTCCTAGCAAAAGTATACACATGTATGGCTATCATTAACACTAATTTGCCAACTGTCTGGCACACTTTCACATGTGAAAACTTTTTTAGATAATTCGTTCACTTTGCAATCAGCCTAAGCACTATAATACAGGTAAGCTGTGTGTGCGGAGTACAATGGAGGGAGCAGAAAGAGTGAGAAGTAGAGGAGGCCGAGGAAGAGGACGTGGAGGTGAAGAAGTAGGATGAAGAGGACGACAAGGACAAGGAGGAGCAAGAGGAAGATGAGGAGGGGGCAGAGGAAGCATGTTCACTGCAGACCACGTAACCCATATAGTCATTATGGCGATTGCAAATAATCCTATACTTGGAAATGAACACTTGTGTTTGTTTTGATGTGTTTGAATAAACACCAGTACTTGAAGTTTGGATCCCTCTATGCTTATGGATCTATGACAGAAGTATGAGCTCACACTGACATAGCCTACCTTGTGCACAGGGAAGGCAAACGCCAGATGTGTTTTGTATTCATACCATCAGTGTGCAGTTGGCGCATTGTGTGCTTAGTAGATGATGGCTTGTGTGTACTGTTTGATACGGAAACACCATTTTTATGAAGGTGTGAAGAGTTAATCTAGCTGTGTTTGCTTTTGCAAGAGAACTACAATGTTTTGATTATTGGGTGACAGGTTTTCTTATTTGTGTGAAGAGTTTTGCAAAATTAGCCAATAGTTGCAAAAAAAGGGCTTAAGCAATCAGAAAAAACTGTAAGTGCCTGTCCAGTCATAGCCTTTTGGTAGTTATTTGCTGCCACCAAGTGGCATGATAGGAATTTAAGAAAATCTCAAAAGAAAGAAGACATCAGTCGTATAGCAAGCTTATATTTGTGTCTCCATTTAACTCAAAGCTCACACATTATGCATTCACAGAAAACACTTGTTTGAATATATTACAGCATCTGATTATGGCCTCCCTCCTATTGGTTCAAAGAAAATAGTGTTCAGGGAGAATTCAGAATTTTGATGCTTTATCTAATGGTGCGATCAGTGCTGCAAATGCAAGTCAAAATGTGTTTTTATGGACCATTAACTATGTTTACCTTAATGTTTTCTTCCTCTGTCCAACTACTTCATCCATTCACATTTTCTTCCTTTTGATCTCCCTCTTTCTTATTCTACTTTTATCAACCTCTCTGTTATGGATGTGTGTATGTGTGTCTGTATTAAGTGTGTGTGTTAACCGCTGTTTGGACTGTCCTGCAGGCAAAGGTCCAGAGACAATTTTTGCGGGTCAGAATCTGAACGATAATGAGTGGCACACAGTACGTGTGTTCAGGAGGGGCAAGAATTTGAAACTGACCGTAGATGATCTTCCACCTGTGGAAGGTACCTCTCATCCTCTTTTTATTTGATGTAATGTAGTAGTTTTTTGAATATGTAAACTTAAATAATCCATAACATGCTTTGCTGATCAGGAAAAAGGGTTTGATCATTTTTCTATATAGAATAAAACCTTTAAAAAAAAAAAAAAAAAATTTAAGATAAAATGTTGCTGTTTGAAAAGGAAAATAAAATTGTCTCTATTTCTCTTTTTTTCACCTTGTTGTTCTTTGGTGCTGCATAAATGAAATAAGATTGAATTGAAACAAATGATTTACGCACCACCTAACAAGTGAAAGATCCCTGGTTCGGTCCCAGGAGAAGACTCTAATCTCCTGGGGGTTGCATGAAAAGGGCATCTGGTGGAAGTTTTTTTTTCCCTTAAAGACAATAATTGTGAAGCCATTCTTTAATTTCTTTTCAGAGAGGATTTAAAGTGGATCCTTTAATTGCAAAGCAGCGCCCATTTAACTGTCAGATATCCCCAATAACACCCTCTCTCCCCTTCCCACTTCTGCCGATCAAAGGTCAAATGGCAGGTGACCACACCCAGCTGGAGTTCCATAACATTGAGACGGGCATTGTGACAGAGAAGCGCTTCATGTCCATGGTGCCCTCCAACTTCATTGGCCACCTCCAGAGCCTCTCCTTCAATGGCATGGCCTACATAGACCTCTGTAAAAATGGTGACATTGATTACTGTGAGCTCAATGCAATGATTGGCTTCAAGAACATCATTGCTGACCCTGTCACCTTCAAGTCACGCTCCAGCTATGTGACTCTCACTACTCTGCAGGCCTACTACTCCATGCACCTTTTTTTTCAGTTCAAAACCACCTCCTCGGACGGCCTCATCCTGTATAACAGTGGCGATGGAAATGACTTCATTGTGGTGGAGCTGGTTAAAGGGTAAGTGGAGACTTTGCAGCATTCATTCTGTCAAAGAAAAGTGCTTTGCCTGTAATATATCTTGTTTTGTACCCAGTAGACTTGACTGTTTGATGTCACTGGTGTTTTTTTGTGACGGTTTACACCAAACCTTCACTCAGACACATTAAAAAAATATGCCTGACATTTTTGCTTTGCTGTTGTTGCTGTCAGTGCAACAGTTGTTATAAAAGTCTCCTTTTTACACATACGGCAGACCTACCTGCCAACAGGTGCAAAGTCCAGCAAATACTGACAGCAAAAACCATTAAACTGTGCCTATCCAGTTTTATACCAGTGTAGGTGATGTTTATTTAGGCAGTAATCTCCATAAAAATGGATTATGATTTTAATAATGCACCCCTTCCTACACAGGACAGTTTCCAAACAGAAAAGAATTCTTGACAGCTTTTTTTTTTTATGCCTTTACTTCAAATTCTTCTCTTATCACCTCTACGCCAGAATATTTACTGAAAGAGCTGTCGGCTATTGCTGTTCTTTTTAATCTTCATGAAGGCAGAGCAAATACCCAACATAAAAGAGAATCGACTACACACTTATTGCAGCTATAGAATAACCTTCTTTTAAGTAATGCCGCAAGTTAGGCTTTCCCGCGTGCTAAACATTGACGCCATATTTTTTAATTAAAAACGAGCGTGCGAATCTCAAATTGACTGTAAAGCAAATAATTTAAGGATGATTTGTTCAGCGCTGTTCATTGCCCTTTGTTGTTTATTCTACCTGCCAATTATTAACTTCCACTTTTTCAAACTCTTGTATATTTATGTTTTCAAACGCACAGCCACCAACAGCGACATTTCAGTATAAAATATATTTATATACATGAGCATAATTATTTGTATCAATGTTGTTATTGTTACAGTCTACTCTGATAAACAGTCTATGTAAAGCACAAGATGACAAAGAACACATCTGATATTAGCTGATAGTTAAATATCTTCCTCCAGTTACCTACACTATGTGTCTGACCTGGGGAATGGAGCCCACCTGATCAAAGGCAACTCTAACAAACCCCTGAACGACAACCACTGGCACAATGTTATAATCTCCAGGGACACCAACAACCTCCACACTGTCAAGATTGACACCAAGATTACCACGCAGACAACAACAGGAGCCAAAAACCTGGACCTGAAGGGTATGCACACATACACTCTCTGCAACAGGGCTAGAACGAAATACATTCCTATCCCTGCAGGTACAGTCCATGAATTCCACCTCTAAAGCTAATTATTGGACCTTAGGGTAACTGTGTGCCTTTTGAGAGCCAAAAAGGTATATATATGAAAAAGGGTAATATTTGCAATGTAATATCAGGTCAAATGCAATGGGGATATGGGCAAAAATGTAATGTTTTAATATTTTATTCTTCATTTTAATAACATGATAAGTTTTATTCAAAATATATTAGTCCAAAGGACAGCAGTGTCATCTCTCAGCTACAATTTTCTATTTTTGCGAGGATGGTTCTGAGCTGGTTTCTGTTGGATGCAGGTGCAGATATGAAATAGATGAAGCACTGAATAACCTCTGTGACTAGAAATGTACTATGCAAATGGTAGTCCATTCCCAAATTTATAATTAAATAATAATTAAGTCATTAACCTTAGTTAACTTCTTTTTTATGTCTGTTATTGGCTCTTTTCCTCCTTATACTAAGGTAGAAAATGAGACAATATAAGGGATGCCTTTCAAGGGTACACCAACAGCACCTTAGAGCATCCCTTTTCTGGTGTGAACCTGTTGTACACCTAATAGGATAAGGGTATCTTATTTCCTGAGAGTGCACTACAGTGTATTTCTTACATTAAATTGAAGCAGCAGTGACCTGGGTTTGTGAATGAAGGTTTGCACCAGCAGGGTGGACCCAGCAGGGGTGTGTAGGAACAATGCTTGGCCCTTACTCATTAGCACCACTTAGGTACCCTTGAGCAAGAATTCCACATTAATCTGTTCTACAGCTGCCATTAACAATGTGCATATGTTCATAAAAACAAGGCCATTTGTGCTCAGCAGACCAACCTTGAATTAAAGTTATTTTAAAGAATTATCATTTAATAACATAAAACAGCTTGTAAGGACATTGGGGTAATTGGTGTACTACCCTGAAGAGTGTTGTAATTTTCCTTATCTGAAATTGTTAATGAAACAGCACAAACATGAAAGATGACAAATGTCTGGCTTGGACATGACCACAAAAAAAAGCCACCCACAAAAAAACATTTAAATCAAGACAATTAGAAAAGGTTTCCAAAGCTAGACATAATTAACCTCATGTACTTTTTCACTTGAATAAAATAATTCACGCAACTGTTACTAATGCCTGGCATGTTCACTTTAAACGCAGTTTAAAAAGCCATCCAAAATATTTGATAATGTTTTTTATGTCCACTAGGGGTCAGTATTGTCATATTTCTCATGTCCTTACAGGTAACCTGTATATTGGAGGGGTGGCTAAGGAGATGTACAAGGAGCTGCCCAAACTGGTGCATGCCAAGGAGGGTTTTCAAGGTTGTCTGGCATCAATGGATCTGAACGGGCGGCTCCCAGACTTGATGTCAGATGCCCTGGACTGTGTGGGACAAATAGAGAGAGGATGTGAAGGTCAGTAGTCTGTCAACCCAATAAGTGAACGCAGTGGGTCGATGATGATAAATCACTGTCAAGCTCAGTCAGTCCAAGCTCAGGTATAAATTCAGTTGTTTTTCCCTCTTTATTCAATCTTTTCCCCCTTATTTTCACAAAACCATCTTAAGGGGTCATTGCAGCGCCACGCAAAGCTGCTCAGTATTCCCATTCTCCTACTTGTCCAAGACGAAGACACACTCGTTGAGAAGCACACCCACCGAGGCACCCACACTGGCAACCTGTGGCACATAATTTAACATCCATTAAATGTGTTAGTATTCTGTTAGTATGCATCAAACTCCGACGCTCCTCCACGGGCAATCATTTCTGTTTCACTTGGCCATAATCTGCTTATTCTCTCTGCCATTTTTGTACTGCGAGTGTTATTTCCCATTTTACCCCCATTCTGTTTTGCTCTATGTATGCTTGCTGGATCTGAGAGTTTGCCAGAAGCAATCCTTTTGAATTATGTATGAATCCTTTGTTGCATGCATAAATATCATTTGCCCAGTCTAATATGTGCACCATATCCAGAGACAATATTAGATTTATTTTCCAGCGTCAGTCACTTAGTTTAATTTCACAATTCATCCACTCTTTTTCTATCGAGTGTGCGGCTTCTGATCTTTTTGTGTTTTGACATTACAAATGTAATCAAATTCATCTCCCCGTGCAGGTCTGTCAAACTTGTTGTTTTCTTTTTTTTCCTCCTACACAGAGTCAATTGAGACTCCCAATGGAAATGTTAACACATTTATTAGATTGTGATGGTGGAGTCGCCGTATAACATATAGCTACTTATATTAAAAGTCAGTAATGAATAATGAAACATTCTGGGTGTTTGGGTTTTTTTGTTTGTTTTTTAACAAGTTATCTAAATTTTCCTGAAAAAGAACGCCCGCTTCCTTTAATAGCAGCAATTTCTTGGTATTACTTTATGCTGCTGAAGCCATTTTTGGTTGGTTGCTTTAACAGTTTAGCTTAACCTAGCCTTCATTATACAGTATAATTTTTCCACCTCTGGCTCCTTCTGAAGACAAAGATCCTTCCCTTTGTCTCTCCTTCTTCAGCACTCTGTGTTTTGCTACTCCATCTCTGACATCTTGCTGCTTTTACTAACAGCTGGTATACTTTGCCTTTTCCTTTCCTATTATTTTGCTGACAAAAGTTGCATTGATGAAAGCTGACTTGCAAGGTAGATAGCTTTGTCTGTCTGATAAAGAGTCTGATGTCTCTCCCCGTGTGCATCTACAACATATCTACCCTCTAACTATCACTACCTCCACATGTCTCAATACAAGATAACTGCCTAGTGTTGCCATTCAACCACCAACTATGTGGAATGGCCTTAAGTCCCATAGGAATACAAGTCTCATTATAATCTTGTATCAGAGTCTATGGGGCTTATGTGTGGATTTGCACTCACATATTGGATGTTGTTTATTGGAACTTTTATTTCCACTGTGGGGTTTTTGATGTTCCCTGATATACATATAAGGGAATTTCTGAGCATGCCTTTTAATGGTTTGAAGAACAAAAATGTATCCTGCATGGATTTCCTCTTAAAATATTCAGCTTTTGATCTTAAAGTTGGTCATTGTAATGTCTTACCTATTATTAATCTTATTAAGCCCAGTGTTTCCTATTGTTGTATTCTCATTGTCTCTGGCACTCTATTTCTATTTTGTAAGTAGGAGGTGTTCCAAGCAACAGGACTGACTCTTTCAAGATTTAACACTTACATAAACAGTGAAATATGGCATGAAACAAACAGAACCACTGGCCAGTAACTAAAGTCAAATACACTCTGAAGTATATGAAGCGCTATTAATATTATCTGAAACTGTTTTAGGGTTTTGGGGACACAATTTGGGCATTGTTATGGGAATAAAGTAGGTTTTTACTACTCCAGGGAACACCTTTCAAGAGAAGCACCGAACTGTGCAAAATTCTTCTGCCATCCCTCATTCCTTTATTTTTTTCTTCCATGGAGACAGTATTTCTTATAACTTTTTCAGTGATCTGAAGCAATACTTCTCTCAGCTTTCTGAATGTCTTCCAACATTTTTCTTTAGATATTGGCTGCCCATTTTTAGGACAATGTGTTTGTTTAATAAGCAACTTTGCACTGACATATGAATCATTCAAGCATGATACAGTTGTGTAGTTTGGTCTACACGTAACTGACTACCAGTGTTGGGGAGTAATGGAATACATGTACCGCCGTTACGTATTTAAAATACAAAATATGAGTAACTGTATTCCGTTACCGTTACCGTTTAAAAAGGTGGTATTTAGAATACAGTTACTTTGTTGAAATAAATGGATTACACGGGGGTACTTTCCTGTTTCATAATTTCATATTGTCGCAGGTCAGGACTGTTTCGGTTTTGTTTGACAGCTATGTTCTGTAGTTCCAGGCGGCAGCGTTGCGGCTGCCATGGTTACAGGGGGACGCTCTCGCTCTGCGTGTTTCCTGGGTGAGAGAGCGCCTTTTTGTTGTTGTGCTAAGCTAATAGGCAGAATGCTACAGGCATAGCCCTAAAGAATGTAGCCTCATGGGCAGTGTAGTCCGTGCTGCAGGGAGAATGGACTTTCCATTTGACATAGCTAAGAAACTCCAGCAAAGATGTGAAAGATCTTAAGGTTATGTATATAACCCCGGTTCTCTGAGTAGCATGAGTGAGTGTCTCACTATGGGAACGCCTCCTGCGTGACCTCATCAGAAGCTCAAATACCATTACGCCAGCCCTTACAGGCTGGCTAGGTGACGCCCATGTCAGGAGGGGCCAGTGCCTCCCTATATAATAGGCTGACATAGCGTCAGATGTCATTCAAAACAAGCCCACCTCTTCCTCGCTTCCATAGCAAGGAGGGCGGTCTGGTGAGACACTCACTCATGCTACTCAGAGAACCGGGGTTATATACATAACCTTAAGTTCTCTTTCATAGCATTCGTTTCGTGTCTCACTATGGGAGAAATACTGACTCCCGGATTGCCAGACATGCCTGTTAAGAAGACAACTGTCCCCAACAGCACTTCACAGGGGAGAGGCCCCCACCCGGGAAGAACCTGCACTGAGGACTGAATGTGCTAGGTTAGGTGCTGTCACATCTAACCTGTAAAACCTAGCAAATGTATGAGGTGAGGTCCAGCATTCCGCTGCACACACCTCCTGAATAGAAGCTTCCCTAAAGAGAGCCCATGAGGTTGCCAGACCTCTAGTGGAATGCGCACGTAAGCCAGCAGGGGGCTGAAGGCCCCTGCTAGTATAGGCCAGGGCAATTGCTCCTACTATCCAATGGGAGAGGCGCTGTTTAGACACAGGCTTTCCCATATGTGGTTTAGCCCAGGACACGAACAGCTGGTCACTTTGTCTGACACTCTGGGTTCGGTCCATGTAAATGCGCAGAGCACGGACTGGACACAAGGTATGCTGTTGCTCCTCTGAGGAGAAAGGCGGTGGGCAAAAGGCCGGCAGTTCTATAGGGGAACATGTGCCGACAACCTTCGGGACAAAGGCAGGGTTGAGCCGCATACTGACCCTCGTATTATCCGAGGAGAACTGAATGCATGACTAATGCACTGAGAGAGCGTGGATCTCTCCCACACATTTAGCAGAAGCTAAAGCAATTAAAAGAGCTGTCTTCAAGGACAGAAATTTTAACTCAACCTGTTCCAGGGGTTCAAATGGGCAACAGGAGAGTGCAGCCAATACTGTGGGAAGGTCCCACGATGGAGCCAACGGCCTAGACGTAGGCAATTTACGCCATGCACCCTTCATGAAAAGGCATATTAAGGGATGCTGGCCAACAGTCTTTCCCTCAAAACCAATATGGCAGGCCGAAATTGCTGCCAAATACACCTTGATGGTGGAGAAGGCTTTACCCTTATCAATCAGGGCCTGAAGAAATGACAGAATCACAGCCACAGAGCACTGAAAAGGGATGGCCTGTGATTCTAAGCACCAGCTTTCAAACACACGCCACTTGTGCTCATATAGCGTCCGAGTAGACGATGCTCTAGAACACTGAATAGTGTCGATAACACTATGAGGGAGCCCCACCGTGTTCAGGTTAAACCACTCACGGGCCAAGCCCATAGAGCTAGCCTCTCTGGGTGGGGGTGGAATATTTCCCCCTGTGCCTGAGACAGGAGGTCTCTGCGTAGTGGTAACGGCCAAGGTGGGCCGCACAGCTGCTGAAAAATCTCCACCAGCCAGTGTTTCCCTGGCCAGTGCGGGGCTATCAGGATCATATAGTGACTTCTCTCCCTCACTCTGGCCAGAGTTGGAGAAATGAGGGCCACTGGGGGAAAAGCATAGAGGAGGGTTCTCGGCCACTCGTGAGCTAGAGCATCCACCCCGAGTGGAGCTCTCTGATGGTGCAGCGAGTAAAACAGGGGACACTGAGCATTCTCCCTGGATGCATAAACGTCTACGGTCGCCTGACCGAATCGCAGCTAGATCTGCTTCACCACCTCCGGGTGAAGCTTCCAGTCCCCATACAGCAGGTTGCCCCTGGAGAGAAGATCTGCTCCAAAGTTCAAGATCCCCGGCACGTGAGTTGCTCTCAGTGACAGCAGGTGGACACTGCTCCAGACTATCAGTCTGTGTGCCAGTGTGTGTAACTTGGACCCCAGACCCCCCTGTCTGTTGATGTAGGCCACAACGGTGGAATTGTCCGACCTCACTAAAACATGATGACCTCTCAGCCAAGGGAGAAAGTGTTTTAGCGACAGGTGAACCGCCAGCGGTTCCAGACAGTTTATGTGGGTGGAGCGCATGTGAGGGCCCCATTCCCCATTCACTGTTTCCTCATGGGTGGTGCCCCAGCCCGAAAGAGAGGCATCTGTGGAAATCACCTTCCTGGCTGAAACTGCCCCCATGGCAACGCCCTGAGACAAGAAACCTGGCCTCTTCCACTCGTGGAGAGCGAGTGAACAGTCTGCAGAGACTCTCACGCGACGGTGGCCGTCTCAGTGAGGGTCCAGTCCCCGCAAGCCCACCCAGCGCTGAAAGCCTCTCATGTGCAGGCGTCCCAGTGTTATCGCCACTAGAGAAGAAGCCATCAGACCGAGCAGCCTCTGGCACTGTTTGAGGGTCACTGTGTTGCCTCTGCAAAACAGTGCAAGGGATGACTGTATGGCCGCTGTTCTCTCCGGGGACAGAAAAGCCCTCACCCGAAGGGAGTCTAGGCTGAGCCCTATGAAAGTAATGCATTGAGTTGGCATCAATGTGCTCTTTTCCACGTTTATCTGGAAACCCAAACTCTCCAGATGGTGTATGAGAGCATTTGTGTGACAAGTCGCTCCCTGGCGGGTTGGGGCTGCCACGAGCCAATCGTCGATGTATGTGGCCACCCGAATGCCCTTTTTCCTGAGCGGGACCACTGCTGCCTCGGTGCACGTCACAAACACCCTTGGGCTCAGTGAGAGACCAAAAGGCAGGACTACAAACTCGTATGCCATCCCCTGGAAACCAAATCTCAGATACTTTTGGTGTGGGGGATATATGGGGATGTGGAAATAAGCATCCCTCAGGTCGATTGATGTGAACCAGTCGCCCGCTCGTACAAACCGTAGCAGCGAGGCGTGCGTCAACATCCTGAACTTGTATGTCCTCAAATGCCGGTTCAGGGCACGGAGATCCAGAATGGCTCTCATCCTCCTCCCCCCTTTCTTTGGCACAAGGAAATACCTTGAATAAAATCCGCTGTGCATTTCCTCGGGAGGGACAACTCTTATAGCTCCTTTGTCTCTCAAGGTGGAAATTTCCTCCAGGAGAAAACTGGCAGACTCGCCCAGAGCACGAGAGTAAACGATTTCTTTGAAATGTGGTGGAGCGACACTGAATTGCAGCCTGTAGCCCTTTTTCAATGTCCTCAGCACCCATGCTGACTGAGTGCAGGTGGCCCAGCTCTTCATGTGGCGAGACAGAGCGCTCACTGGCCAATCCACTGAATATGGCGTTTTGGCGCCCCCTTGTTGTCGCAGCGCGAAACATGCGCCATTTCGGTGTCCCGTCACCTCTGTCACAGGCGAGCGAGGTGACGGGCTCATCTGGATCATCACAGCCGTGGAAACGCGAGTCTCCACGGGCTGCGTTATGGCAGACGGTGCTCTGTTTTTCAGCATGTTTGATTTTTTCATGTGTTTTGCAACACTCGACAGCGCCCTCGGCAAACTGCCTGGATGCGCGTGTCGGGGCTTTTTTAATACAGAATGCATGAGAGAAGTGCTTGTGAAACAACACTGCGAACTGTGGCTCTCTTTCCCTCTGGTGGGTCCGTTGACAGGAACGCCGGCCCGAGTTAAGCACTCTGTGTGGGACATGTCCCGTTGAACTTGCTCTGGAACGGAGCTGGGAGGCGGCAGGGTGGCCCATAAAGGGGGGAAACTGGGTTCGTGAGACCGTGAGGGACGACAGGGGTGTCGAGGAGTTCTTCTTTTTCCTTAGTCGTCAGGTTGGTGAGCCCGAGCCAGCGTGCTCGCTCCTGAAGAACCATGAGGCCCATGGCTCTCCCAGTAGCCTGTATGGCTAACTTGTGGAGGCGGAGGACGTGGTCAGTAATAACGCAGATTTCTTCCCACACTGTGGTATCTGGGTTAGCTGTCATGTCCTCTTCTAGCTCAGCTTGGTAAGCCATTAGCATAGAAGAGGCGTTGTGGGCTCTTACTGACAGAGCTGCTGCCTTGTAGCACTTATCCGTAGGGCTAGACTGGAAGCGGTCTGTTTTGGAGGGGAGAGATGGAGCCGATGAGGACAGAGACATCTTCGGGTGAAGATGGCTCGCCACCAACGGCTCCACTTGTGGCATCTGGCGGAGGCCGATAGACTCCATCCCCTCACAATCCAGCAGGGAGCTCCCCACGATGGGGTGTTTCTCGCTGTAAGGTTTTGCTTTCCACGTCACCGCTATCTCATCGAGTAGCTCAGGGAAAACAGGCAACACATGCTTCCCCGTCTTTTTCGCCTTTGGCAATTTCTTACCGTCAAAACGAGACTTTACAACCTCTGTTTGTATGGCGGGCCACGGGATGTTGAGCCTAGCGGCTGCGCGCTTGCACATGTCCTGCATGTCAAGATCCAGGGGAGACGGCGGTGTCGGTTTTTCAACCTCGCCGGTAGCCAAGGGCTTTGCAGCCCAGCTGATGCTAGCCAAGGAGGTGGAATCTTCCTCCTCGCCGTCGTCAGACAGCAGGAGCTCCTAGTCAGCCGACTCATCTCCGTCCTCGTTAGCATCTCCTCCCTTGGTGACTCCAGCATCGCGGAAAAACACACGATCTCCGTGTGCCTCCAGCGACGGGAAAGCGGTCGCGATGGGCTGAGGGTCTGCCTCTGCCCAGCTCGGCCCTGCCGTTGCGGCCAAATCATCGGGCATCTCAGTTTCTCCTTGCGCTGCAGCAGCCTCACACAGCAAAGGGTCGCCACCCGACAGGTTAGCCTGGCGAGCTAGCCTGCGGCGGAGTAGTTTGCGTGGGAAAGCCGCGCAGTGGATACAGTCTTGTGCGGGTGTCAAGGCAGCCTGAGCGTGAGATAAACCCAGGCATGCCACACACACGGGGTGTGTATCCCAGGCAGAAATCTTCTTGCTGCAAGGACAAAGTTTTGCAACTTCGTTGAAAGTATTGCTACTTGGCACCCGCACTAGCCACAGAACAGTATTGCAACTGCTTGTATGCTAGTGGACAACTGAAAAGCTGGGAACAAAGCGCCCGGCGACCGAGTTGTTTAGCTTTAGGACCCAATAGGACAGTTGTCTACAGGCTTCTGTGAGAAGCGAGGAGAGGTTTTTGAATGACATCTGACGCTATGTCAGCCTATTATATAGGGAGGCACTGGCCCCTCCTGACATGGGCGTCACCTAGCCAGCCTGTAAGGGCTGGCGTAATGGTATTTGAGCTTCTGATGAGGTCACGCAGGAGGCGTTCCCATAGTGAGACACGAAACGAATGCTATGAAAGAGAACCATCTGATCCATCTACTGTTCACTGAAGACTGATCAGAAATGGTTTCAGTGGAGTAGTACCTGTCAAGAAGTCATCTTAAGGAAGGGAAACAGGGAGAACAGGTGTGCCGAATTACACACAGAAAGGACTGAGAATCAGTTGCAATGGGTCTGATAAATCCAAATTTGACATTTTTGGTTCAAGTCATCATCATTGGAGGATGGAGGAGTTTAGAAGAGAGATACAACAGTGAGTGTCTGCAACAATCTTTAAAACATGATGGAGGTTTTGCCATATTCTGACGCTACATTTCAGCCAGTGGTGTTTGCGATCTAGTCAAAACTAATGAAATTCTAATGAAACTCAGAAAAGTGCCATGAGATTTTGAACCACCGTTCAATGCCATTTGGAAAGTGCCTGACTGGCAACATTTTCATTTTTCGGCACGACAATGATCCCAAACACACTGCCAGTGAATTACTGAAGCAGTGTGGGATCATCTCGACAGAGAACAAAATAAAAGGCAGCCAGCATCTAAAGAAGAGCTTTCAATTTCTTTCAAGAATCCTGGAGAACTATTCATGAAGACTGCTTAAAGAAATAAAATGAAAGCTCGCCAAAAGAGTTTAGGCTTTGCTGAAGAATAAAGGTGGTCGTACCAAATATCGACTTTAAAGTTTGTTAGAATGGTGCAACTTGTGTTTTTGCCTTATATGCTTTATTTCCAGGTATGTTTGCATATGTTTCAATAAATCACTTTTTCCCAGCAAAATCTAGAAATGAAAAGTGGCTTGAGACTCTTGCTCAATTCTGTGAATGTAGTGTAGTAGAAATTCTAGATAAATGCACCATTATGTGTATAAAATGAGGGAACGGTGCAAAGTTCTGCACTCCCAAATTAGATAATAGAAGCCAGGTTGTCTGTTGAGGGCCTCCAAAGAGGCAAACTCACAAAGACAAATCATTGGACTCCAAACACGATCAGACCTTCCCAAAAGGTCAAGCTCACTAAATCTGCTGCATCTACCATAAAAAGGTCCCTCACAAATATTTCATCAGATTTTATTTTTAAAACATGTTAATACATATTCATTTATTAGTGTTAGAAATGAGCGTCACCGTTTTCTCAGCTGGGATTCATGCTCTGCTACATCAGCAGAAGTCAGATGAATTGGAACTCTTAAGATGAATAACTCTGTATGTTAATTGTTTGAAATTATTCTAAGTATGCCATAACACATCTGTTTACTTCAATCATAAGTGAGTCAGAAATGAGGATGAATTGCAGATGTGATTTATTAGGGATGTTATAAAAGATTTAATAGGCACTATAATATATTATGTAGAATGTAGCGAGAGGAACTTTTTTGCATTCAGAGAAATATTTGACAAAAGCAATCAGGAATTCATTTCTTTTTTCATGTTGCTGAATGCCCTCTGCTTCCCCCCTGCATTATTCAGCCTTGAGCAGGGTACAGCAAATGCTGAAACTATTAACCAGTTACCATAGCTACTCTTGAATCGGAAAAGGAGCTACTGTGGCTCCAATACATTAAAAAAATGTGTAAGAATGCGATTGCCATTCTGCAATTTTCCTGTTTTTTCAATCTCTCATGAGTAAATAAATAAAAAACAGCAACAAAAAATAGCCCTCCTCAGTGCATTGATTATAACTAAACTATTAAAAAGTGCTCATTTTGTTCCGATTGTATGTCATGAATCATAAGTATAGATCCTGACATTGATAATACTGTTAATGTGTAAACTTGCTAGACTAACGTAGTCTAAATACAGATTGTTAGAAATTACTATGTCTCATAAAATACAACATTTACACATTAACACTTGGCTTCACACTCACATTTTAACATGAATTGTACTAACACAAACATAATAGCCTCGCAATGGACCTTTTTTTCCATAGCTGGTAAACACAGGTGCTGCTGATGTCATGGAGAACGGTTCTGTTGTTTTTAGGTAATTATTGCTTAATTAATGTGATTACCAACACCTGTGCTTGCCTACTCTTTCATGTCAAAGTGGCTGCTGTGAAAAAAGTGTCTGTAGAGGCCACACAGCTGTATGCTTCTGGAGGATGAATACACTGGTGGTAAAATGGAAATAATCCACAAGCATGAAGATTAAACACTTTCACAGGAAGCACCAATACAGTGCAGTTTAAAAGTACACGGACCTCTGCACCTTAAGAAATGAGCATCCTTGCCCGGTTAGGTATAGCACACTGAGCTCATTGACAGGTGATGATTCGGAGAAAAAATGGAATTGAGTGGATTAAATTGCTGTTATGCATTAAATGTGACTATATGGAAGAAAATAATTAAATTACTAATGGAAGTCTAACTCAAGCGTTAAAATTATTTACATTTTTATCATTTTTGGTTGTGTGTGTTTGCTGAATACAGTTGAGTTCGCTGCCTTTTATCGCAGGGTTTGTACACAGCTAGTATTCTATGTTTTTTTGTGTGTGCTTTAATATTTAATTTCACTCTAGAGTCCATAGGTATTTATTAGTATTAAAAAAATTGTCCTCACCAGATATCTGTTTGTCTCCATATTCAGGTCCCAGCACTACCTGCCAGGAGGACTCATGTGCCAACCAAGGTGTGTGTCTTCAGCAGTGGGAGGGCTTCAGTTGTGACTGCAGCATGACGACATTTGGAGGACCGCTGTGTAATGACGGTAGGATTCCACCTTTACTTGTTCTCAAAGCTTAAAATCCCTCTAGTTCTTATTTGAAAGTCAGAAAAGAACAAAGCCATCATTACTTGTTGGCATGCTTTTTTTTAAGCCCCCCAATACTATGATGATGTTTTATTTTTCACCATTTCATTTCCTTGTGTGAGTCACACAAAAATAAAAAAAGCCCTGTACACATTTCACAGTATTAGACAGATAATTCATTCCATCTGTTAACCTATTTGAACGCGGCCAAGAAAATCTTGGTATTAGACATTTAAAGGTGGGTGTTATCATTAACAGGAGCGCCATTTTTATCCCTTGCTTTCACACAGCGTTCAGACTCAGGCTCATTATTGTTTCCTGTTTCTGTTCTATATTTGTGTCCTCACGAAGCACGTCGTTTGCCAGAAACTTGGTGTACTTGTTTTGTAAACTCTCCGGGTTTGTAAACCGTGCTGGGTACTGTAACTAGTGACTGATATGTCAAAACGCGGTTAGAATGAATCTCAGTATTTCCGTAGCTCGGCTTTGAATAGGTTGTCTTTCACTGAGGGCGGCGGCAGCTGTTGCAGCTTTGCAGGGCAGAAACTTTGACACATAGCGTCTGACAGTTCGGTGAAAGCTCATTAAAATTTGAGATTTGTACCGCTAGAGGGAGCAACGCACATTGTGTTCTGATAAATAAAACATCAACAACAAGCTAAAGACGTAAACAAATACATCATGAGCTGAAAACAAATAACAGCGCTTGTTATTTATTGCAATTGTACTGGAACGCATTCATACATCAACATTACCCCAAATAAGGCATTTGCAACCCATAAATGCTCGTATGCCCACCCATTAAAACTTTATCGGAGCCCCATGATGTGATTTAAAGTTCCGTGTTATTAATCTCTCTTAAAGATGCTTAAATGGACTTTTGGTTTTGTGCTCATTAATGTTAAGGTTTCGAGCGAACAAGGGTAATGTCTCCTCCACCTTTTGAAAATTGGGCTACTTCCTTATGCAAAACATGCATAAGGGATTTTTGTTTGGTCATTATTTTCTTCTGCAGCAGTTCACACAGCAAGAGGTGAATGAGCAAAGTGCCGAAGTGCATTAAGGAGAGAGGAACAGAGTGGGCACTCTAGAGATGACACAAAAGCAGAGGAGAGAGCACCATAAATGTTAATGCATTTTGTTTCACTTCTAGCTGCTTGATAAGACCCCTGTCTTTTGTTATCAACTGAAAGTGTTAATAGATTCTCATGCAGCCCTATACCTCCAACATATCTGCAGCCAGAGATAAGACTAAAAGGATTCTTCTGTCCATGATATGTTTGAGTATAAGTTTGCTGTGAACCTGCGCCTCCTTTGCTTGTTCTGTTCTACCTTCCATTCTTCGGGCCGTGTTTGGATCAACAGAGGAAATAGGGCTGTGCTGGGGGCATATTTCTGCCGGTGAACTCCGTGTGAACCTAACTTGTGCGTTAAAAGGAAAAGAAATCCAGCTTGGAACGTTATTTTTTCTCCTTTTCTTCTGTCATACATATTCATCCTGTTCTGACCCACAGAGCTCATTGACAACATTGGGAGCAGGAAGACTCATGGGGCATGTTTGCATATATTATATCGGAGCGGAACTGCTCTACCTAAGTCTAGTTACTGTAGCTAGTCTCATTATTCCTACTGACCTGACAAAGCAATGGGATGGATGAATGTGTACACCCGAGGGATTTAATATGTAACCACAAAAACATACTTTCCAAGAAATTTCTTTCACTACAGATGAACTGAGCTAGTTCTCAGAATAGCGACTCAAGAGAGCCCGGGTCTGCTGAAGGAAATATCTGTGAGTGAGAAAAATGAAGCTTGAGATGGTCGGGTTTTATCTCTGTTGATGGATTGTCATGGGGATATATAGAAGGGGGGAGGGGGGCGCAAAAAGAAGGATAGCAGCATTTCTGAAGAACACATCACTTTTTTTTACCTGATATATTTGCATAAGCTGAAATGCAGGCAATTTACAACAAAGCACTGGGCCTCTGTGTAAGCCACTTACTTGGGGAGCTATGTGCATTTCTAGATATTTCTCCAATCTTGCCTTATCTCAAGGAAGGGAAAAATCACCTAACAGCTCCTGGCCCCATAATATTCAGCCAGGGTGAATTGTACATGTGTGACAGCATAATACCACAATTTAGTTTCTAAATATTTAGCTTACAAGCTGAAAATAAGCATCATTTTGATCCCAATACTTTGTGCTTTTGTTGTTAATTAACTTTTTCATTACTCATTGTAATCATTTTTAAGAATACACTTTTATTTATTTATTCTGAAGTTTTTCAGTTATTCAATGCAAAAAAAGGTTTTTTTCATTGTAAAAACTGAAAGATAATCCAGGCTATTAAACAGTGGTTTTATACAATTTAATTAAAGTTACAATGCATCTCTTGGGCTTGTCCATAAAAAATTTTACTTTTTGACTTAGACATGCTGCTTTACAGCAGACTGATTTGTTGTACTGTAACTGGTACAATTATATCTATCCTACGAAAACGTCCATCCCTCTGAAGCTGCACATAGAAGTGGAAATATCAGTCACTTGGCATCATTTTTAAGCAAATGAAAGACATCAGTAGTGGCAACACTGATGTCTTAGTTGGCAATCTTACATTTTTATATTTGAAGGGTGTTTTAGTCCCATTTAGGATGGCATTGTGTATCAAATTGATTCAAATTGGTTCTTAAGATTTGAATCACTAAGATGTCTGAAAGCTTTGCTAACACTGAATATGTGGCTTGTATTGACATCATACACGCAGCACTTTTTCTTTTTTTCAGAGTATAGCATCATTTCTTGGCTGTGCTTTCAGTGTTTTATGATAAAAGTATTTCAGCTTCATAACAGCTCTGTACCTTTCGCTTCTGAATGATGGGAAAGATGATGAAAACTCTCTTCCGATCTTCTCTTTATCGTCTCCCAAACACTGATGTGCCAGTATTTTCTTTTTTCCCTTCCTTTTCTTTTCTTTTTTTTTGAATGAACTATGGACATAATAACTTAGAATTGTATTTATAGAACAAATTATCACGACTGGATACCTACAGTCGGTGTAACAAAAAAAAAAAAAAAAAAAAAAAATAATCAAAGCGATGCTTTCGAAGATGAATCAGATTCCTCTCAGAAAGTCATCCATGCAAAATGAGTTATGATGGCTGTGAATGGTGTTAAGCATGCATTTGGTCTTATTACTACAAACTGTTTTGGTTGCCAGCAGGAATGAAATGGCATTTGGAACATATTTTCTTAAGTGACCCTGACAGAAGAGCCAGACTGCATGTATCTGTGTGTGGTGAAGTCATCAGGGGCGTTCTGCACGTTCAAACAGATGCAGATAAGCAGCCAAAGAAAAAGATTGTAAGCACTTTTTTTAAAGGCTTGAGCGTGAGTCTTCTTTTTGGGATAATGCTCTCGTTTCAGTTCAGAAGCCGGTTTAGTGTGTGTATGCGTGTGTGGGTGGGACTTAAAACTTTAGTCTGGAACTCCTGAGGGAGTGTGCCTGTAGTGGTCAAGCATCTGAGGGTAATGTACAGAGACAAATAGATTGGTGCTTGTTGTTTAGCTAAAGTGTGTTGTGGAGAGGATACAGCAAGGGGTATGCCTGGCCTTCACGCGATTTCCATCCTGCTTGGTTGCTCTTCTACTCTGTCCCGTAGCCAGAGCTATTAGTGCCATGTCAATATTGTATCAACAATGGAGACTGTATGTGGGTCTAGTCTCCATTGTCTCTGCCCAAGGGGCAAAGAGAACCCCCCACCCTCCTCATTTGAGCTGTAATGTCTAAGTCAGTGCTCGTTCTTGTGCCTTTGTAGCTAGAGAATAGTCTGTCTGGGCCCCAAGCGTGCCACCGGATTGGTCGGATTTTATTTTGAGCACATGCAAAAGTAAAAGTATCCTGTTTTTGTTACACGCTCCTCCTTCATATTGTCTAAAGGCAGCTTCTTTGCAGCACGCACAAACTCACACACTGGCTCTGAGGTGTTGCATCACTCTACAGTACAAAAGCAAGAATTCAAATAAATATTTCAAACAGTCTTTCAAGGTTACAATGAAAGAAATGTAAGAAAAATCATAAAATGAAAGAAACTAGCCTGTAAGTTTTGTTGGGATACTCTAGTGTTGCACATTTCATAGTTATATTAGTCAGCCGCAGCACGAGGGATTTACATGAACAGTCTCTTCTAAATCTTCAAGAAAATTCCTGAAATTGTTTTGTTCTTTAAACAGCGCTCTTTCGGAGCAGTTGTGTTTGTTTTTAAGATTTGTCATGCAGATAAACACACATAGTCAGGAAGCACCACAGACAGTTTGCCCTGTTCCTTTGTGCTGGCATGCAGGAATTATACCACTTAGTTTTATTCCAATCGATACAAGGGGACACCCAGTCCAGCAGTGGGGCCAGGGGGATATGAGGTACTGGAGTTAACAGCCTGCTGTCACATGGAAGTAATTTTATCTTTGCCCTGGATGTGTCTTTTAATGCAACTCAGAGAAACAAATCTATGGGTCTGAAAATATTTGGGCTTCATCTGTATTGAACGCTTGGCCTAGCTTTGAACAGCCATTGTGCCCCGAGATATAATAGAGGCAGTCTTAAGTGCCTCTGTGTATTCACTTGGGTAGCCATCCGCTCAAATGTGCATGCATGCTTGCAGGAAGTATAGCACATACAATTGATCGGTTGTAAGGCAGCAGGAGGCTTTTCAAAAGTTAGAATAATAAAAGACAAATCTGAGTTTTTAATGGGGAACAAATCTTTATACATAAGAAATAAAAGGATACATGCTTATATTTACAAATATTACTGGAATTGATCCATTTTTAGCAGTTTTAGCATTTTATGAGCTGCGCCTTATTTTGTGCTGCTGTAACAGGTGAGTTTCTTCCAGTGTGGCATTAATAAAGTCTATATTAATATTTACGGATCAACAAAGTTTAATTATGATGTATATATCTTTACATTACCAATGGTTTATAACAGCAATTTATTAGAGGAATTGTGGGTGTACTCACCTGCTCAACCTATCTTTCCCTAATGAATAAATCTTCTTGTATTTTATTTTTCTGTCATGAAATCCAACAATGAACAATGATCCTACTTTATAAGTGGTCTCTGCATTAGCACTCCCAGAACTACTGGCTCCGTTCTTGTATAAAATACCTATTAAAACACATCACTGAGCCTGTTTTACTGGGGAATGTCTTTTCTTTACTCAGACACTTTAGTGTTACTGTAGTTTATCGCTGTATTCAATCATAGACGCCCAGTGCCCACTAGAACAGTAAATATGCATTAATCCAAAACTGAAAATGTGTTATTTACGATCTTTTTCCATCTGCAGTATTTACAGGTGTGACCTGCTGATAATAAATCAGCTTGGCTGAGTGCCTGAGGTAGAATCTGGAACATGTAAATATATAGAGGCAAACATGTTTTATGGGGCTGTTAAGCTATTGAGTGGAGCAGCCCAGTAGTTTAGTATTATGAAGCGAGTACCTAATTCAAATGATGTGAAATGATGTTTTGTCTAGATGGACCCATTACATTGTAAACTGTACAAGAGGATGGCGATCTTCATCTACACACATCCCATACCTGCTGTTCCCAGATGGACACTAAGACGGTGTGCTGCTACAGATTTCTATCACATCCTATCAGTCTCAAAGAGGCTCTGCTGTTTTGTCCTATTTTTGTGTTCTTTTTTTAATTTTCAATTATTCGTCCTCCACCTCCAATTCAGTTCGAGTGGTCACTATCTGGCCTGATTATTTTCAGTAATTTTCTATGGTGATTGAGTATCTGCATTTAAATGGGTTTCTGTGCCAGGAAGCAGTTGCCATATGTGGGTAAAGGCTGTTGGCATGGAAACTAGGTCTCCTTTCCTCCCACCCTGGATGCTGTAACTTGTCTGTAACTTTGCCCAAGCAATGAGATCTCTGCAGGAAGTGGTGTAGAATAACTAACATCTTTTAGCTAGCTTGCGAGAATTTTGAAGGCTTAAATATCTGTTTTAAATTCATATACATGACTTAATACTTCACTTGATTTATGGATAAACAAAGGATACAGCTGTGAGGCTGCATGTTACTAACTTAGTATGTGATGCAGACGCATGCTGGCACAGTGACATTAAAATGTAGGAGCAGCAGTGCTAGACATATGTCAGATTGCTTCATAAACCCATCCTGCTGTTCATATGTTGTAATAAAGTTGTGGTGTGTCCCTCCACCACATAGACCTCTGTATGCTGAACAGTTTTTTTTGTGTGTGTCAGTGAACAGTATGTGGTGCGACCAAAGCGGAGCACAAGCAGTCCACACATTTAGTTGTCTTTCAACGTAATCTATGTTCTAATCACAACCTCATCTAGAACTCATTGCAGTGCAGTGGTGAGAACCTAATCTTTGAGGTGGTTTTTATTAATCGCTAGCCCACAGGGGCATGTTGACAGGAAATAAGGAGTTGTTCTTTCGCCACAACACAATACTAATTAAAGCGTTGATACAGAGTATCAGCTAAACTATCCTGCTGGGTGATACACTGACACTGTGAATATTCCCTTCTCTCATAAACACAGGCTATTGAACATGACACCCAGGGGGACTGTGGCAAAACGTGAAGACATCCCTGGGACAAAAAAAAAGTGTGCTTACTTGTTCTATTTAAAAAACTTTTGATGGCTTCTATAACCATTCTTTAAAGGATTTCACAGTCAGAAGTCATTTAATTGAAGAAGAAAAAAAATATACTTTAACTCTGTAAATTGCTCTTTGAGACACTGATGGATGTTGTATTTAAATTCACATTAAGAAAAAAGTCATTGGAGCAATTGGCTATAGTTATATATACATATACACACACACACACACACACACACACACACACACACACACACACACACACACACACACACACACACACACAGGTACACAAGCAGACACATATATATATATATATATATATATTTTTTTTTAATTTTAGGCAGTTTTGGAAACTTTGCCTTTGGGAATTGTATACATACTACCTTTAGTTTTAGATGAGCCAAAATGTTGGAGGGGTTGTCCACATTTCTCAATGCTACATCAATAAAAAAAAATTTAAATCTAAAAAAACCCAACAAAAAATCAAAACCGTGGAGAAAGTGTTGACTGTGTTTAGAGTTAGTTTAACAGGGACGTTGGTGTGTTTTTCCATAGGAAAAAAGACAAATTAAAAACAAAAATAAAATCTCCCGGTTACTCTCCTTCACTTACATTTGGGCTTCACTTTTCCTCACTTCTAATTTGAAGTAATCCAGTCACTGAGATGACACGAGGAAAAAAAAGGTGTGCATAAAGTACGGCATCTCTTCCTCAGAGCTTCTCATTTAAAAAAAAAAAAATTATAACTATTTTTTTTCCTATTTTGCAAGAATATTCTATTTTGTTCTTATCACTGTTGCATTGTCGGGGCGACCTACTGAAATTTATATTGAGCATCATAATGGTGAAGAAAGGTTACTTATGTGACTTTGAAGGTGGGATGGTTGTTGGTGTCAGACAGCTGCTCTGAGTATTTCAGAAACTGCTGATATCTCAAGAGATTTCAGTTAAAGATTCAAAAACAGAGAAAATATCCCACAAGCAGCAGTTCTCTGGGCTTTGAGCCGATAGGAAGACAACAGTAATGCATTTCTTAATAATAATAATAATCCATTCCTTTATGACCAAAGCATCATGTTACAAATCTCAGATCTTCCCAAACTGTTTTTTTTACTGTGACTATGAGTTCACTGTACTGAAATGGACTTTGCATTCAGAAAATCTTAATTTCAATCACTAGAGCACCTCTGTGGTGTGGTGGAGCGAGAGATTCACATAATGGATTTGCAAGAGTAAATCTATGTGATGCTGTCTCATCAATATGGACTCAATCTGTGAAGAATGTTTCCAGCACCTTGTTGTGTCTATGCCAAAAGAATTAAGGCAGTTCTGAAGGCAAACAGGGGTGACTTGGTAATGGCAAGGTGTAACTAATAAAATGTCCATTGAGTCTACTTCATAGTATCATAGTATAGTGTATCGGCTTTTGGTAACCTTTCACAGTGGCTTTACGGCCTTTTTATGTCATTTACTTCATGTACCCAGCAGCAACACATTGAAATTTCCCATTGTTTTACATTTTGTTTAAATAAACATTTTTTTTACTTATTTTTTTTAACATAAAAGAAATGTTGATTTCATACATTACAGGTCGTGTACTATTCCTGCAGTATAGCCACAAGAGCATCTAGAGCTTGTAAAATGCTGTCACAAAGCAAATGAATAACCTTGTCTCAAGAGGTAGTTTGCCAGCCATCTCCATAGCAAACAAACAACTGTTTAGTATGTCTGAGCATTGCTGTGCTTTCCAAGTAATAACAATATGCACAAAGGTCTAAGACAATGCAGGTGCTCCTCTCTCTAGGGGAACGTAAATAGAACTTCAGTTTGAATTGTCCTTGAACTAAGCTAACTTCCAAAAGGTTTAACACACAAAGGACAGATTTTATGTGTGGCACTAATCAAATCCTGTCTTATCTGTAGACAGCAAGGGTGGAAAGCACACACAGATCAGTCACTGCCTTAGCCAAAGTGAGAACCAGCGATAGAGCTGTCCTGTGTGAATGGTTTAGAGAGGAAACCTGGTTAATGGGCTTGAAATATATTCTAGACCGGCCGTTTGGTGTAAGAGGCTGCCACCTCACTGTATAAAAGAAACAGTAGTAAAGGCTAGTCGGAAATGGACTTTGCTTGTTATAGAATTTCTGCAATCCATATAAAATCCAAATAAAAGCGTTCTACTATACTGAAGCATTTGAAATGAACAGGATGTTTACTAAAAATGTAGAGAAGGCACGAGGCCAATTCTAAATCTCCATTTATTGTAGGCACACAAAATAAATTCAGAGATGCCTGCAGTGCCTCTCTGTGCAGACAGTTGAAGCCACAGCCTCTCATTTCTGTATGTGACATGCTTTTTATGAGTATACATTACATTTTCTGCTTCAGGCCATTGGCTATTGATACACTTGGACATGAATGGCTTTCTATATGCTGGAAGGGACAGTGCTGGTTTTGCTTCCCACTGAATTTGTTCCCTGCATGTACTGTTATCACAGCAGAAAATGCAAGCATGTCTTGTCATTACAGGTTTTCTTCACTCAAGTTGTTAAATAACTTTGGTCTTACTGTCAAGGCTGGCTGTGTAGCAGGCAGAATTTGGACCAAAACGCAGGACTCAGAACCTAAATTTAAACCTAAAGACTTTAATACAGAACTTAAACAAAGTGCAATGCAAATTTTCAAAAATAAATAAATAAATAATAATAAAGGCCCACCAAGTGCAAGCAAAAACACAACCATAAGTGAGAACCCAACAAAGACGAGATGCAAATTAAATGGAGGGTCTAAATACACATGAGGAGATTAGGGCAGGGTGGAGACACCTGGGAACACAGCTGAACAGAATCAAACTAGTGAGACAGGGGAAGTAAAACTGAACACAACATGCACAAGACAAGCGAATATCAGAATAAACAACACTGAGCTTAGGACCAAGACATGTGAACTTCACACGGGGACAGGAGATAAACAAACATCGGAGACATGACTGACTTCGAAGATAAAAAGTAATCAATTAAAACCATAACTAAATATTAAACAACCTAATGAGGAACACAGAGTGGAAGCAAAGGGAAACTAAGAAGCGCCTGAAAACAATATAATACTGAGAGGACTAGATAAAGAGCTATATGAGCAAATCATGAGCTCAAACAAAACTGAAAACATCGCAAAACTCAAAACCTTGAGTCAGTGACCCATGGACCATAACACTTATTGTGCACTTTGACTTACAGGGAGCACTTAATTGCATTTTAAAATACACTAGTGTTTATTTTGTGTTTATTTTGATAGCATTTTGATGTTGGTATCGAAATCTATCATTCTCTGTGCAATGGATTTAATTTGGCCAATTACTTTGGTTGATACCACCATCAAAAGTTCACTTTTTTACCAAATAGACTGAGCTGGGAACCTTCTGGGGACTAATGTGACACTAAGCAACTGTTGCAAAGTAAAGGCACTGAGTCTCTAATGTAATATTTCATAAAAATTGTGCATTTTCTTGCTATTTTTCAACACTTGATAGCCAGTAAGAACAGCCCAGTACATTCTGCACACTGTGCCATGAACAGAAAAAGCTTTAAGTATGAAATTTCTTTCTGGAGTGAAGTACAGTCTTTGAATTGTGTGCCATAAGGTGAGAGTCCCATGAGACAGGACAAACCCCTCATTTACCAGCTTATTGTACTATTCTTAGTTAGTGTATTGTCTGTCTTGTCTTAATGTTGGTTTAAAATGGAGCACTGTAACAAAAAATAATTTCCCCCAGGGATCAATAAAGTATTCTGATTCTGATTCTGATTATTCACTTGTTGTTGAATGATTTCATGTTATTTGAAAGACTTCAAATGCTGAAAGAATGGAAGAACATGGTAATAGATACTCAAACTGTACGACCTTACATGTCAAGTCATTGAAGATGAATAGGTTTTCAAGTGCCTTTGAAAAAATAGAATACTGAAAAAACATGTAGTAATATTTATCATTGATTAAACTTTGTGTATGGAGGAAATGCTTTCATCATACAACTGTATCTAGATGAATTCTCGTTTGACCATTGGCAGTGGCTGCAGACTGCCTTGGTATTTTTGATAATACTGTAAAAAACAGAATGAAATGAATGGTAGTTCACCTGTAAAACAGGGGCAGATTGTTTCCTTTATTTGTAGTTTTACTCTAAAAGGAAGGAGTTTCATTCAAAGGCAGGCAAGTAGCTTTTGAGAAAAATGAAAAACTGTGTAAAATCTAAAAAAAACCCCCAAAATTAAAGGCAGTAATTTGCAAATCTCATAAATCCGTATTTTATCCACAATAGAACATAGAAATCATAGAAAATGTTTAAAATTAATAATTTTAAAGAAATATATTAAACATTTGATGGCAGCAAAAAAAGTTGGAACTGGGCCATGTTTCCTGCTGTGTCACATCTTATTGTAATAACAGTCTGCAAACCACTGGGAACTGAGGAGACCAGCAACTGGAGTTCTGGAATAGCAGTGTTGTCCCATTCACTTCTCTTATAGGATTCTAGCTACTCAACAGTCCCTGGTCTTTTTTGTCTTATTGTTCATTTCATGATACTCCAAATGTTTTAGTTGGTGAAAGGTCAGGATCAGGACTATTCTATTACAAAGCCATGCTGCTCTAATGGATGCAGTTTAATATTATCTTGCTGAAATGCGAAAGATCTTCCCAGAAAACCATCTTATCTGGATAAGAGCATAATATTGCTCTAAAATCTGTATAAACCTTTCAGCACTGATGGTGTCTTTTGGATGTGCAAGGTGCCAATTCCGCAGGTACTAATAATGCATCACCATAGACTGTAGAAATACAGACTTTTGAACTGAGCAGTGATAAGAAGCAAGATGCCCCCTCTCCTCTTTAGTTTAGATGATGCGGGGTTCATTTTGATTTTTCTGACCACAGCTTTCTGCTTTGCCCCAGTCCGTTTAAAATGATCTTGTGCTCTAAGAAGATGATGTCTGAGCAGCATGTTCACATGTGGCTTCTTCTTCGCATGACTGAACTTTAACCTGCGTTTGTGAAGGGAAGATGAACTGTGTTCACTAATGATGACTTCTGGAAGCATTCCATAGCCCATTTAGTGTCTTCACAATTTTTGCATTGAGATTGTTTTATAAGATTAGCACTACATCACTACATACTGTTTTTATTTACATTTTACACAGTACCCAACATTTTCAGAATTAGATTTCTATTTATAAATACTTTCATATTCAGGAAAAGCCTTTTTTTTAAAGTGTGATCATTATTCCTTTGTTGCCCCAGTTAGTTTCAGCTTAGCGCAAATGTTCATTAACAAAGTAGCTATGGACTTCTGAAAGGAGGCGCTGCCTGTCCTTGACCTGCACGACGAAGCACTCTGAGAAGGGAACTGATCTACTTCTGATGAATTTAAGGAGAGACAGACAGACAGGGCACCTTCAGTGGCCCCACTGTATCTTGGGAGCTGTCAGAGGAGATAGAGAAAACGCGTCCAGAAAAGCTGTCGACCTGTGACCCCTTTCTCTCTTACTGACAGTTAGAATTTGGTTTTTGCATTCTCAGACGCATCATCATCCCACATGCAGACACACTCACTGAAACAGACATAAATGTGTACGTACATACCCACACACAGCCTCTATTTATACTTACGCACAAGGAATTCTGAATGTTATTTCCTGCATGCTTGATCTTAATGTGTATTTAAATGGTTTTATGGAAATGAATAACAGTGTTGTGCCAGCGTTTATGCATTAGGAGGGCTGTGTGTGTGTTGGTGGTAGTGTGTGTGTGTGTCTGGGGGGGGGTTACCACTTGGTCACATCAGGCAGAATCCAGTGAGTAAAAGGAGCAAAAGCACACTATTGGCTATACAAACAAGTCGGTGTGCGATGAAAAACAAAATTCAGTCTGTTGTCTGTGTAGTTTGGGGTGCTCTAGTCTTGGTAATGGGATGTGCATTAACGTGCACACGTTTGAATCTGTTCAGTATTTGTAGGGGCGCATTCTTACCGCGAAAGGAATAAACAGTAGCATTATTTGACTGTAATTGCCACGGCGCATTAATGGTGACAAAGTGTGGTGCAGAGCAATTTCTGCATAATGTTGAAGATTTTACAGCTAGATATTTCCTTATTCAACTCAATATAGTGCCACTTCTTACACACACCACCAAACACTGTAAAAAAAACAAGGTGCAGTATTTAAAAATGAAGCCAAAAGCTGTCAGTGTCAACGCTATCCCTCCAAAAAAGCTTTTAAACTTTTTTTTTAACTTCATTTAGCAGCTCCGTTAAATTAATTATTATGTTTAAGTGAATTGAAAGAAAATTAGCGTGAGGAGGAATGAGAATTAATGTGGAGTTTGGTTTCTTTGTTTTTGCTCTAAGTGAGAATGAAGCCGTTCCATTACACCACCATGCAGTGCCATTTGCAGATTTGATTTTGCGACACTAAATGTGCATTATTTCCTATTAGTGGGCTGTTTTATCAGCTTGAGTGCTGTTATTTATGTTGCCTTCACAGCTTGCATAATGAACAGCGTGTGCAGCACAAATCTCTCGTGTGGTTGGTGATGTTTGCTGCATTTTACATAAACAGTTGCATTTACAGATTTTTTTTTCCCTAGGCTTACATGCATAGGTATGCTGTTCATACCATATCACGACCACTTTTGTGTTAGCCAATGAGAAATACTGTCGATCCTCAATAAAAAAGGACTTTTGGGATTGATTTAGATGTAATTCTATAGGGCTTTCCAGCACCAGCATCTGAGAGAGATGCTAAGAAGCAAATGAATGGGAAATGACCAGTTAATGCTTGTATGATGTGTTAGGGTCTGAGTTTACACTCCTCACTCTGTTATATACAGTTGAGCGATCTGATAGACAGGAACAGTGTAACATATTCCACTAACGTATTGGCACCCCGGCTGTGTCGAGATACTGTACAGCTCGTATGTTTGTATTGAGTGTTGACTCCCTGTGTCTGTCTGCTCTTATCATGTCACATCTCGTGATGACTAAGACTAAGACGCCGTGTTTCTATTTCTGTACACTTGCACGCATTAGCATCAGAGCATTGTCTGCTCCTCTGTCTCTCTCTCTCTCTGTGGTGTTCGGATGAGTAATGACACGTTTGATATTCGCGGAAAACTCTCAGTTGTAAAGAGTTCAGGTTTCATTTTGCATGTCAGCGTTTGAAGAGACTATTAGCGTTGTATACCTTTGTGTTGGTGACAAAACTAAGGGTGTTACTTTTTTGCTACAGTAATTGTTCTCTTTTTGCGGATCGCTCTAGAAATTTGAGTTGCGGCTGCTCGCAGGCGGTTGCTCTCATGGTCACCGTTGCTTTACATCCTGGTGGGAGGATCAGTTTTGTACAATTAGCATTTCTCACTTGTCATTCTTTTAATACACGGTGCACTGTAATCTCCTCACCAGTGCACCTGGTATACCCTGGAGAAATGGGTCTCCAAACACTCTCATTTGTTGGGACACATATGTTGCTGAGCCTGACACAGATGTGTCACTCCAGCACACAACAGGTATACCTGCTTCATGCATGACTTGGCCTGCATGCTCAATCAAGCAGTGTGTGCCTAGAAAACAATGTGCAAGGTGTTGGGATGTTGCACCTTTGGGAATTCGATGAATGTGCTGATTAAAATAATACACCGTTAGATTTTTATTCCCCTTCCCCTCTAATAGCAACAGTAAACATAATAGTAGCACTTGAGAACGAGAAACATTGTTGTCAAAGTGGCTGTAAGTGTCTGACCCTCTCTCTAAAGGGTCTCTCCGTGTGTGATAAAGTGTTGCCTGATGGCTCTTTAACTGATTTAGAGGCCCTGCTCCAGTCGGGTCAGGTACTCTTAGACCACCCATCTGCTGCTGTCCATGGGGTTTTCCTCCAGTCCTCCAAAAAGTCATCTCATTAGCTCAGTCCACACTGGTTGCAGCCGTAAGTGAGTAACATGGGCTATTCTGTGCTCTGTGCTTGTTCTCTTCTAGCGTTTTACTCTCCGAGGGATTATTACACCCAAGCCAAATTTCTCCTCCTGTCACTGAAAAATCAGCCCCAATCTTTCACATGATTTCTCCTTTATTTCCCGTCTTTTTTTCTTCCAAAATAATTTTCTGTGGCTTTAAAAAGCAAAGAAAATAGACAAACAAACAAAAGTAAATCGGAGTGATGTTGATTCAAAAGGGGAAATATGCTCAGAGCATCGCATGCATCTGAGACACAATCCTCTGGGTCTTAAATAGAAACAAAGGCAAGCTGTTTTTGGGTCTCTGTTAAGGAGACATCTCGCTAACAGGAGCTGGAGTCAGAACACAATAGTAAATAATAAAGAAAAGCTCTCTTTAATGGTGGAAGCTTTCTTGTGGAACAGGATTTTCTCATTTTGTGGCGAACACACTACAGTACAATCATCTGGTTAAAGCAGCTGAGATCTGTAAATTAGTTTACCTCATGGGCTCAGGTGTTTGCTTTTGTGCAGGCAGAAGGAATTTAGTGCTAAATGTTTCACCTCAAGCTGGATGCATGGCCTCCTTGCGCCTCATACTTTAATGATCCCACACATCACCAGATCAAAGGGCAACCTGCAGAACAATTAACTGATGCCCTAATAGAGGACGATCTTGAAGCAAAGAATCAGAATTTCAAATTTATATCTCTTAAAGTTTGGATCTGGAGCAATATGATGCATTTGGTGAGGCTTTCAGCAATATTTCTATTATTGAATTTATTGAATCTTGCTGATTGATGAGACTCTGCTGTTCTGCTCGATTCATCAAACATAAGCTGCTGGCTCGGAAAAACCCACACAGCTTTGGTGCACTTTAGAATTCCACCACTTGGGGGCACAAATGAACAAGTAAGTAATGATAAACGTGCTAAAAGTATCACTGCTCACTGCTGATGCCAATAATTTTGGGCGCTGCGATATTAACACTGCATTTCCATTAAATAACACCTGTATTTACCCTGATATTTAGCTTCTCAAATGAAGCTTCCCCTTCCGTTTCTTTGCAAAAGTTTGCAGTTAAGGACACACTAAGTCAGGTTGTTGTCCTTGGCAAGCAGCCCTGATAGATTGCCTTATTAGGCGTAATTATGCAGATTGCACTGCTGATAATTATAAAAGTGTAAACACATTCAGCAGGAACATTCCTTTTCACCATTGCAAATGAGAACAGAGGAGAGGTTCCATGCTGCCTACTTTTTAGCACCAGGTGGCTGCACCACGTCATTGAGATTCTACAAGGTGAGAGCAACACAGTTGCCTAATATGTGCAGCTTCTGCTTTGTATTTCAGTTGCTTTTTACTACTATATAGGAACACAGCGTTAGTTAGAAGAGAGAGAAATGAGGGATCCTCATCTGTCCTCCTTCCAGATGGCAGATCATAGTTTTCTTAGAGTTTAATGTTGTAACAGTATGTGCCTGCTCTTATTGTTCTTCCTACATTTAAATTCAGATGATAGCAGCCATGCTTTAAAAGTGAGTATTCAACTCTCTGCATGTATTTCTACTAAAAACTGATTATACGAAATATTCAGAGAAATTGGAAAGGGCATATTATCCTCTGTGTCACGCTGGCTAAGTTGGCTTTCTTTGGGCATGAAATGCCTGTGTATTCCCTGTAAACCGTAAAGATCAGCTCAGCAGTGCTTGCAGATTTTTTTTTTCCCCTCAGCTTAGGACACTGCGTTTCGAAGAGAAGGATGTTGAATAGCCAGTGTGCAAACAGAAGCAGGCACACTGCAGCTGAGCCTTGTGCTCTCCAATCCTGAACTCTGAACACTGAGCACACTTCCCAGCTGAACCGGATTGTGTTTATCAGCAGGGCTTTTATGTCCACATGTTCTCTACATTCCTGTAACCCTGCTGCACTGCGATCAGCCTTCCCGCTCTTGTGAGAAATGGTCTTTTATTAGCAGGCAAGGCAGACTTGCCCGGATTCAGCACCCTCTCTGTGGACAGTTCTCGACCGCGGGCTCTGGCATTGTGCGTGCTTTGTTTACATACGTGTGTGTCTGTGTGTCGCTGTGTGTCTGAGTGTTCGTACTTATGGTTGCTCATATGTTCGTGTGTGTGTTTGAGAGAGTTCCTTAAAGTATATGAGCTGCAGCATCATCACTCTTCTGCAGTAGGTTTTCTTGAGCAATGGAGAGGCGAGGATTAGGCTGGACTGCTTCTTTCCATTTTTATTTTTTTTTAAATCCAGACGACTATTGTCACAAAACTTCCCTAAATTCACAGACAATGAAAGTGAACAGGGAAGAGACACACATAAAAAGGGGAGCAGGAGGAGTGGGAGGAATGCTGAAGGATGAGATGATAAAAGTAGAAAACGAAACGAGTCTAGCCTGTCCCACGTTCTCGTTTTTTTTTCTTTTTTTAAACCGCTGAAGAGTGTTCACACGGGAGAGTGGATTGAGAAAGACTGAAAAGAGAGAGTAGACTGTGAAAGGAATAAGGGCTGGAGGACATAGCTCCAAATCCTGCTATTCTGCCTAAATAGGCTCTTCCTCTGCAATGCACTCAGACTCCAGTGATTCGCTATGTGAATGCTGCCCATTTGCATAGCCACTCTCCCTCTTGCTTCCTGGCTGGCTGTTGAGGCTCCCCCCTCCCTCCGTCCTTCTCCTCCCTCTCCTCCTCCTCTCTCCCTTCTTCCTCTTGCGCACATCTTCTGGAACGGCGGTGCCGATGCTGGCTGTGTGTGAGTGTGTGTTCCTGCCCAGGGCTGCTCGTTCAGGTACCGGCGTTGCTATCGCTTGGTCTCACTGAGAACAGATATCTCTAGATGGGGAACGAGTGCGCTACTTGGCACAACTTACAGGTACAATCACGCAGTCTACTGCACGCTGCTGCAGCTGTCCAACACATGCAAATGAGACTCGGATTTAACTATGGTCCCATTCCTCTGGACAACCTTTGAGACCACTGGAGGAGGAAAAAGAGGGAAACTCAGAATGTCTGTTTTGATTTTCTGAAGAAAATCACTTTGCACAGAGGCTGTCAGTCTCTTCTTAAGTAGGCTCTCTTCTTTCCCTGGCATTTGCATTTTTTTGGAATATTAACAGTTTTTTGTTTTTTTTTAAATGTGAAGATGCTTCTAATTTTGTGAGTGCTTAATAGAGGGTTAAGGGGAGAAACAGAGAAAACAAGGGAACTAGGGGAATTGGAGCAAGCTGGGATTTCTCCATTGCTGTTTGAGGTTGCCCTAATTTCTTGTGAATGTTTTTGATTGTTTTTCTATGATGATTTTTAATACTTCTTTACCTACCTGGGTGCTGCTGTGGATTTCTTAACTCACTGGAGAACAGCAAGAAGCATTTTTCCCTCACGGCCGACAATTTGTGAGGTGTCCCTTTTGCTTTTTCGGTCCTTTTTATTTGGCTTTTTTAAATGATTGTTTATTTCCCTGTGGATCTGTGTCAATGTCTCTGGCCATAGTGAGATTTGGCAAGGTGAGAAGTATGGGGCTGTGAGGCTCGCTGAAGTTCCACCTTGATCTGAAGCCTCATCTGGCCACTCAGGGAAGATGTTCAGAGGCTGGAGGACACAGTTTGCTCCCCTGAGGCCTGTTGCACAGCCCCGAAACTGGAATTCAGCTTCAGTCACCCATCTGGCCTTGTGGATCATTGCCCTGGGCTTTGTGGCAGGGTCAGAACCAGGTGCTGTGGAGAGTCTCCACCACATTCACCTCTCCAATGGAAACAAGCGCCACCATATTGTGCCTATTGCTATCCACAGATCTCCTGCATCCCTAAGAGCAGGGCACAGTAAGTATTTTCTTATCCTACCATTAATGCAATCCCTAGGTAATGTGATTTCTCAAGCAGTCCATCATTGGTGTTTACTTTTAAAAGTCTGTGCTTACTTCTTGTTACATTTTACGGCCAATGCAATTTCAAGTATTACTTATGTGGTATTGTCATTTTTCTTTTTTGTAATACCTAAAACTCCCACAAGATGTGTATTCAGCTCTGTACGACAGGGCGAGTCTAGCTTAGACCCATCCCCTTTTCTGTCTCAGCAAAGTGCCCTCCATGTCTGAGATTAGCCATATCCCTATCTCCAGATGCTCCACTGTGTCCAGATTAGCCAGGATTATAACGCTATGGCGCTCCATGTTGCCCCTGGGTGTTCGGAATAGACAAAGATGAGTTGCCTTCAGCTCTGTGGGACGTCGAGCTGTTCCTGGCCCCTGCCCTGCGTGGAGTATCGATGAGGCCCCTTTGCCCATTGGGGCGAGAATGATCATGATCCAAGCATCTGAAAAGGGGAAAGAAAGCAGGGAGAATATGAGGAATTATATAACCTCATGCCAACTATTCATGCTAGACTGCAGTGTGCTTGTCTCGGCACAGTATTTGTGATGAGGGTTTTAAGAATGCTGCAGCTTTTTGTTTTCTTTTTCCCTGTTTGGCTGTACTTGTTTTCAATTTGCTCTGTCACTTTCACTCAAGGTCCTGAGATATGTTAAAGATCGAGGCAAATGATACTTGGAATAAAAAGTACTGCTTTTTTTTTTTTTCTTAGTTATCATACTGCCCTGGCATTTTTGAGTGACGTAATCACTACTGGTGTAACACTGACGTAATGCTGAAGTACCCTGGATATCACAGACCTTGTTTAACAATGCACAACAAATGTCTACAGGAACATTGTGCTTTCTCTGATATTCAAGTTTAGCATTACGAGCTTTTGAATCATGAGTTACAACTCTGTTACATAGCTGAATTGGTGTAATGAGGACGTATTTATTGGCGCAATGTAGAAGCAAGGCTGGATCCTGGCTCACTGGGCACAGATAGACCTGCCTGAACAAGGGAGTCAGTGCTCCTCAGTGATGATGAGGGAGCTGGGAGGTTTGCTGGCCTACTGAGACAACAAGAGAGGCAATTAGGCCACTCTGCCATGACCTGTCTGTGCCGGACAACACTCAGCTTGCCTCCTGCTCTCCCTAAGGACCTTTTTGGGGGGGGGGGGGGGGGGGGGGTGTTGCCTCCAGACAGATTCCATGACTTAATATAACAGTTAGTGCAAATGCTTCCTCACGTTGTGATTACTGATGAGAGTCTGAGGGAGGCCGATAAAAAAAAAAGTCTTCTCACTAACATGATTGCTGATTTTGGTTGATCAGCACAGAGGGTGCATTAATGCAAACTGGGAGGCATGCTGTTCAACATAGTACCTTGCTCCAGGACAAACCCTGCTGTTGTAAAGCCCCAGCACTGTCGTCTAATGCTGTGACAGAATTGGTTTAATTTTCATGGGGCTTGTTCTTTAGACAGAGTGTCAATTAAGCAAGTGCAGCTCACTTTTTTCAGTAAAACCGAGACAAAGGGTGTTTTTAACTCTTTTTGCTTCATACTGTATTTGTAGTTTCCATCTATTAACATAAAAGGGATTCTTCCGATGTATTACCCTCACCCATCTGTCTCGCTCTGTCTCTCATATCTTTGTTAATGTTAAAATCTAATCCTATTTAGAATACTTATGTAACTGTACCTGCCTTTCGCTCTTATTGTCACAGTGCATTTAACATTGTCTCAAGTGATTAGGCCAAGCAAAGCTAACAGAGTGCTGACAGTTAGTTCCGTATGCAAACTATCTCTGTTTCTGTGGCACGAACATTCACTTTTTCCACTTAATACGAAGCTATATTTAGTAACTCGAGCCGCCCCTATGGTGGGCTAGCCATTCATGTGTCCCAAATTTTCTGACAATATGAGCTCACAATTCCTGCAATTTCATAGGAAAAGTCACATTGCAGCCTCCCTCTCTTTCTCTCTCTCTCTCTCTCTCTCTAATATATATATATATATATATATATATATATATATATATATATATATATATATATATATATATATATATATATATATATATATACACATTGATATGTATATGTATATATATATGTATCCGAGTACTACTGTAAGAGCAAACATCTTTTGTTCCTTTTGTATTGAACTTGAGTGTCATTGATTTATGTGGAAAGAAGAAGAAAATTACCATGGTCAGGATGTATGAAATTGAGTTGGAGTGTGATGCATTGTTTGTTTAGGGCTAGCCGTAATGAGGTTCAGACAGTATCAACTCTAAGTAGCAGACATACCATTCATCACGGATACACTCCCAGAGGTGATAGTCTTCTTTCCCAGAGATGGGTACTGTACTCGATACGTTGGATAACTAGGTTATCGTGTTTTCTTTTGGACCAGTTGTTGAGAGTGAGTAGCTGATCTGACCAGTGGGAAAATAGTTTATTGTGGTAAAACTAGGAATCAGTGGTCAATAGGAAAACTGACTTCTTGGCCATTTTTGCATCTAACTTTTATTGATGAATGACAGTTCCAATTTGTGCCGTGTCTGCCATATCCTCATTTGCTTACTTTGCCTATGCTGTTTATATATTTGCCATCCTGTCAGAGTCAAAGCCCATACATTTAGTCAGGGTGGAGTCAACCTTCATTTTCTTGATGAGTATGCGTTGTACTCACCTAACACTCGTTCAATCAACAGTACCAGGAGTTTTAGCATTTCAAAGCTTGATGGTTTTATCAAAGTGGGTGAAGCAATTTAAGTGATTATAATCAATTTGAATGCTCTCCAGCTTCAGAGCTAAGGGTTGAAGGGATTAGAAACACTGCTCTTCTGCGCTGGCACTGCTGCACAGAGCAAATGAATGGAAAAAAAGAGAGAAAGAGAGAGAGAAGAAATAAAAGAAAAGCTATCGTAAAGAACACCAGACACGAAGAAAGTGAAGAAAGAAAACGAGAGCGAGGAGGGAGAAAGTTGATGGTGTCTGGTGTTGTCTCGCTGCCGGTGTGTTGTGAGCTTGTATAATATAATTACTCCCATGTCTCTGAGCTGATGTCATTCTGCGATAGTGCAAGGATGACAGTATCTTTGCTTCTCTGAGGCAGAAGAGATGATAGCTGCCCTGATAGGGATCTGAGTACATGTTCCTCTGCTCTAGTGGGAGCATAGGCAGTTATTGACCTGCGAATGAGAGAGCGAAGATTGCAGTCTTTTCATTCTCCTCCTCTTCTGATGTATGAGAACAAAAACACTCTCTTTTTATTTATATGTGCTTTAAGTCTTGAACCTACTTGCATCTTGTGTTACTCGTTTGCTCTCTTTCTCGATTATTCCTTTGTGTCCTTTCTTCCAACGCTTTGCTCTTTATATCTGTTTAACCACTCTGCCTAACCCACCCCCAGCTCCCTCATTGGTCTGCAGAGTCCATCCGAGCAGACAGAGTGGGCAGCCTTTTGTGCCTGCAGTGGTCTGTGTGGTTTCGGTGGTGACCAGGCTATGGTTGGCATGAACGGAAATGAGACCTGACTGTGCGTGCGGTAGGCAGCGAGAGGTCGGCTGAGTAATGTGTCCGGTTTCGGATTAGAGACTTGGAAGATGGAGAAGGAGAGAGAGAAAAAGAGACCCCCTCAGTTAACTCAAGGGTATGTCTGCTCCCCTCACATGCTTAGGTCCTGGATGAGTTTGAGTCAGTGAGCTCTTTACCCAGAAGGCACATTGTGATTCATCATCAACAGCATCTTTTTCTTCACATCTCCCTATTTCTTGTTCATCCTGTCTGTTTTCACCTCTGGCTTTCTATTTCTAAAGGTAATTTTGGAAAATGAAAAGGACCAGATGAGTAGTTGGCGTGTCACTGTTCACTGCTGGTGTTTATCTATGGAAAATAAAACAAACATGATATAGAAAACTAAATGTTGGGCACAGAAATGGATAAAATGGATAAAACATATAATTGTCATATAATCTGGTCTGCACATACGCATTTTGACAGTAAAATGTCACCATTGATTGGTTATAGATGTGTCAAAATGTTAGCAAGCTACTAATACCAATCTAGCTACTAGCATAGTTAACTGTCACAGGTGTGTGCAGTGGGCCTAAAAAATTAAGGAAACACGTGAAAGAAGCCTTTAATCCTCTAAAATGGCGGCTATTAAATTGTCAGTGTGCACAACCTATAACATGTCAAGCACTAGCAATACACAACTAGCTTACCTAGCATACCAGGATAGCTTGTTAGCTCTGTAATTTGGTGGGAATTGAGACTGCCAAATAATGGCAGGTCTCTCCGGCGCTACATTTGCTACTAATATATAATGAGTTAGTGTGAGTATGTAAAACTCTCTGCTCAACAAAAAGGAAGGAAGCACCCCCTTGTGGGGCTATTAAAAATGTGCTTTATAAGTTTATTGTTTACTGAGCTGAATTCTCAAGGTGAAAGACTATTAAATAAACACAATCTAGCAAAAAAAATAAATTAAAGCCACCATCAAAAATACAATGGGTGATGAAATCATCGGATTACAAATAGCCGATATATTTATCCAGTAGCACAAAGTATAGTGCAACAATAATGGGCTGAAACAGGCCTATGAAAACACAGGGATTGATTATATTATTTGAAGCATTTTCGTGTGGACATGAAAAGAACATTAATTATTTAAAATGATTAGCACAGTGGTTCTTAACCTTGTTGGAGGTACCGAACCCCACCACTTTCATATGCGCAGTCACTGAACCCCTCTTTAGTGAAAAATAAAATAGGATTTTTTTCAAATTCAAGACATAGATATGTTTTTACTGGTGCACAAAATGAGCCGTGCATGTCACGGTGGAGGCTCTGCCGAACCCCTGAGACCGACTCGCCGAACCCCAAGGGTTCGATCGAACCCAGGTTAAGAACCACTGGATTAGCACAATTTTCAGATGTATTATAGGGATAAAAGTGTAAAAGATGGTAAGTTACATCATTCTTTTAGGATGCTTGAAATAGCGTTGTTTCCACATTACCATTTCTGAGCTATTGCAGACTACTGGCTAGCATTAACTGCTAACGGAAGACAGCGAGTGTGGAGGAGTGATGCAGCTGTAGAGCAGGTCAAGGTGTTAAAGATGCAAATGAAGCAGCTTATATGGTTCCCTTCATTCTGTTCTGATTGACTCTTTAAATGCCTATCCATTTCCTAGAGGGGGAGACACAAGAAAGGGAAAAAATAAGAAATGGGAATAAATAAAGCCAAGATCAAGAATGCAAAAGCCCACTTTTTTTTATTATCTAATCTGAATTGAGTTCAGTCACCCCAGAGAAACCTCATTCTCTGTCATCATAATGAGGCAGCAGCTATCTCTATGCCAGTCAAGCCCGCATATACACACATGCACTCAGATATGCACGCTGCATACACTTCTCACACAAAGAGCAACCCTCTACAAAATCGTCTTTCATCTCTTTGATCACTTCGAATCACTGTCACAACCAAGTGCGAATGTGGGTAGTTAAAGCGATATGCAAATGTACACATGGGAAAACCTTCATTTATAAAGTGTATCATATCATTGATTAGATCATTAAATGCCATTGATGTAAAGTAGTTTCAACTGTACACCAATAACTCCCTTATTAATGGACTAATTGGTCGTGGATGTTGAAATCTTCCAACCTGTGCATCCACAACCACATGAGATGTTGCAGAGGATGGGTTTTTCTGGAAGTCAGCATTCAGAAGTCAAAATTGCCACTGATCATTACATTGATTTTTTTTTTTTTTTTTTACTTCGAAGTATAACTTAACTTTTACACAGTTCCTTTGGTACAAAATCGCCCTTTGCTTCCTTTCTGTGTGGGTGGATTGATTGACAACGTTCAAATTATCCTTAGCTTACCACATCATTACCTAACAACTTTAATGTCACGTATGTTGACTTAAAGATAGCCTCAAATAAGAAAACCAAATGAATGGCTGCCCTGTGTCACAATAGGAGACCGCCGTAAGAACCAACCATGTCATAACTATTCTTCTTTTTACAATTTACAATTGCTCACCTGCAGCAGAGTGGCAACAGAAAGAAAGCTGCCCCTTAATCCACTCTAATAGGATTGTGTGGGATTTCACCTTCCTCATTGCTCCTTCCATCTCTTAGAGCCTCGGGCCTGCTGGCAAGGGCTGATAAAAACACGCCTGCCTAACACCTAAGTGCAAGCTAATATTAGCATATATTTTGCACCGCAGTGTAGAAATACAATGCATACCCACGCATATTTTTTTTCTCTCTGTTTATATATTTATTTGTTGGTAGATACATGCAATGGTGTGAGATAGAGGACAGCACAGCTCTCTTATGTAGGTGCTTCTACATTGGCTGTTGATAAGGGGGAGGCAGAGCTGTATGTACATCTCAAACACAGTATGCTGCACGACCAAACTCCCTCTCAGCCATCGACACATGCGTTGTTTATTTCTGGCGGTCTGTTTCTCCTGATCTTTTCCAGATTAATTTTATTGTGCGGCATCATTTCCATAAGATATGCATCTAATTAAATAATATCGCTCCACTTAGTGAGCTTACTTACAAAGTTAGACTACTCAGTAACAGGAAAAGCAGATGTTTAATCCTGCAATTAAGGCCAAGGCGTGCTCGCTGTCTCATGGGTGCAGCTTACAAAAAGAGTAAACAGTAAAAAAAAAGCCGAGGCAGTGTCATGCAGGGACGACATAAAAATCAGATACATTAACATCTGAAATAGGAATGATTTGATCTGTGATCTGTTTAAAAACCAGCAGCGCTTTTTTACCCAAATATTTAACATTGCACTTTACCTCATTGGCAGATTTATGGATGCACGTTGTGTCTTGTTTGTACCAAATCAAACATGTTCTGGTAGTGTTCACGATCCACTTACAAAGTGTGAGATGTACTGCACATACACATTGCCCCAAGCTAAACTGTGCCTTGAAAAATAGTAAAGGCTTTGGAGAATGTTGATGTTTTATGTGCAGATGCAGAGATGTTTATTAAACATCTCTATAAAAACCCTATTGCGGCACGCTCATTTTGTAATTATGTAGGTTTACATTATTGCTCATTTGCATTCATGGAGCGGCGCTAAAGTTGGAATATGCTCAGTAGTGCACAGTAGCTCTGTCTGCTCTTAAAGCAATTTTCTTGTAAGAGAAGTATTTGTGCTGATGCAGTTTGGGCTGCATATGGTGATGGACCGCCAGAGTTGTCTCTAGTCTCAGATCAGAGCTTTGGCCCCAGACTCTGTTTTCTGCCTCACTTCCACTGTGTAATTATCCCCCACACTTGTCTTTTTCAGTAATTAGAACTGCAGTCATACTCCACATCTGCTGGCTCCCTAATAGAGAAGACAACAGCTTCTAGAGACCATTTGGAAGCTGTGATGTTTGGTGCATGCTACCACACAGACACACTGAAACTAAATAATGCACTGATGTCTGATGGCACAAAATCAGTCAAACAGGCTTTTAACCGGGAATGAAAAAGCTGAAAATCGACTGATGCTCGAGTTTCCTTAAGTCTGACTTTGATATGTCTGTTGGCTGGCGAACAAATTAAACACTGGATGCAGAAAAATCTAATCAACAAATTGCTGGCAATCAAAATGGCTGACCTGAAAGCAGAGAAAGGGAGCATTGTGTCTGAGGAGCAAATGAGGCAAGTGATGATGAGAGAGTAAATTAGAAGCTGTCGATACTGTGAGACACTTCTATCAGAGCCAAGGCTGTTGGCGGGGGAGGCAGATATGCAGCTGGTCAGGGTAACAAAGGGCCCGTTTGGTGTATTGCTCCATTAAGACACTGGGTCTTGTCAGCTCTGCCTGGATGGGCCATTCTGCTCCACAAGGCAGGGGCTCATGTATCACTTAGGACTTAGGGGAAGTGAGGTTGGCAGAGGAGGGGAGCAGAAGGGTGTGAGTGACACTGGTCGACTGAGCATTCATGGCATAATGTTAGCAGCCCAAGGGGTAGAATTTTACCTCTACCCTGAATTGATGGTCCTCTGCCATGAAGAGCGAGGGCGGGTTTGCATGGCTACCCTAGGGCCCCGTCATGATGAGGTGAAGGCTTATCTCTTCAGAGCAATATGAAGATAAAATATGGTGAAGTGCTGCTCTGGTAAGAAGGAAGGGGAGATTTCTTGTAGATTTCTAGAGTTTATGTCAAGGTAGAAACAGTTTAGAGCTGTTGAAGTGATGTCAGAGTCTGACTAAATACAATATCGACACGTGGCACACGTGCCAAACGAGTTATTAGTCCCTTATATTTTTTTTAAAAATCGTTTTTAATTTTTCCCATGAAATTCCTCAATAGTTTGTCTTTGCTGTGTAAAATAGAAACTAATAAGCTAATAATTAGGATTCAAGGAGTGTCCGTTTGTCACTGTTGGTTTTAGTTGCACTCAAAATAATTTGATGACCCACATTCTCTTCTAAATATTACCAGGTGTGGTGTTTGTAGACCCAGTACCATATATCTAACATATAGCTATAATTGGGTTCCATTATAGCTATATGGTACCAAGTTTGGTTAGTGACTCTCTAGAAAAATGTGAACTCCTTCACTGGTTGACGAGTAGTTGCTTTGCGAAGTCGGTCACAGAGAGGATACTGCAACAAGAACGCTGTGACGGCTTTGATGATTAGCAGATTCACTATGAATCTGACCCGCTATGCTTCGTATGCACAGGGGGGCAGATTGTTGGGGTTTTCTCTGTTGTTAGGTCTTCACCTTACAATATATACTTCCATTGTGGTTTGTGTGCTTTTGCATTTTGCTATTAGCTGGTGTTCTCTTAAGTACGTTTGACCTCTTGGGCCACCGTACAACCCTGCTTTCAAATCGTTATTTTCATGATTCTCTCTCTGTTTCCTCTCCCTCTTTCCTCTTTGCTGTGGTCGCTTTGTACTGTACTCGCCTTGAGGTCTGGCTTAAGTGCTATTCTCTCCTCATGTTTATTAGGTTCTGTTGCTCCTATGATTTTGGAGCCTGCATCTCATACCCTCTAATAAGGATGACCAATCATGGGGGCAAGCAGCAATGCCCCACTTTTAGTCTCCACTTAATTTAATTACATCAAATTAGCAAAGCAGAGAGGGGGTGGTGGTGGTGGAGCGGGAGGCTTAATCCTTTGCAGCTTATGAAGGCAGGTTGGACACTTTCAGCTGTCCTATATGGAATAGCTGCTGTGGGATTGTCTTCATTAGAAGGAGCTTAAGGCTCATAGGTCACTGGATATTGTTAAAATAATACTGTCAAAATTGACTAATTAGAATATGTGCCTGGTCTAGTCTAAAGACTAAGATGGCTGCGTTAGGACTTTCTTATGTATCCTGGTATTATATCTTTTTTGTTTTTTGCCTTAGACCCACTTATAATTTGTCAAACAATTTTAAGTGTGAAAAAAGGTGCATTTATTATCATCAATAAAACATCAGAACGTCAGATTTGCTGTTACTGCAGTACTCTAATGCCTGTAAGCAGTAAAGTATGCTGTATCAGCATAGGTCAATGTTATATCTCAATCCCAAACAGTAGATATAAGTGAATCCACTATTGGCCAGTGGTGAAGATTAGTCTCTGGGCAATGAACTGTAAAAGTTTATATCGACCGTGCTGTATATATGCCAATGTGCCCAGACTTATTAAGCCAACACAAAATAAGCAGGCAGTCTGTACTCTGGGTTGATTTAGCACCTCTGTCCTCTCTGCTTTCTGCTGACTGCAAAGAGAATAGCTTAGCTCCAGTCTTCTGATAAAGACTGAAGGAAGGATTTATCACTTAAAAAAGAAGACAAAAAAAGAAGAATCGTTGAAAGAAGCAGAGCGGAGTGTGTGCAGTATGCAGTTTCCCTTTACAGGAGTGCGGCAGTTATAGCCTGGCAGATTGTTCAACAACCACTTCATGCAAACACAATAAATGTTTTGGCTCTACACTAGCAAAACTGGAGTAAATTGATTAGGTGTCCTTGCTGTGCTATAATCCAGTGGTGTTTTTATCTGGCTGAGCAAATCTTAGCTAATCATGTGAAAATTAGAAATGGTCGCATTGAAAGTTGGTTTTGCTGTTGTTTCAGTTGTGCCGTGTGCAGGATTGTGCCTGCTTCAGCCTATGATGGAATCTTTTCACATGCCTGCTGATTCTGTTCTAACTGTCTATCCTATTATAAGGGAGGCAGTTGTTTGTGCTGAGAGAGGATTAAGACAAGTCAACAATCCATAGTCTTTTTAGTCTCCCAAAGGGCTGCTCACACACCAGTGAAGATAGAGAAAGGCTTTTTTTCAGGATCAAGGCTTGAGAGCGAGGTTTAAATTGTTGAAAGGACCTTGCTATTCTGCAATGGAACAATGAACAGATACCGAAATAGAGATAGGGGTTGCGGTTGGCCACAGGCATCTCGTTGCATCCAGTGTACCTCCTTTTCCAGTTCTCAGTGTCCATCTGAATTTCCTTCACTTCTCCCCGAAAGACAGACAACCTGAGGCTGTGCTGTAACTGCCCACTCCGAATAATTGGAAAAACAATTGCTCTCATTTTTTCAGACTTCCTTTTGTTCACTGCACTTGATTTTCGCCAACACAGAGAAGCTGCCAGTCAAAGGTGACAGGCAATTAATCACTTTACATGCCAAAGTTACATCAAGCACAAAGATGATACATGACAGGAGGGTCTGTTTCCTGCTTGTGTCTTTTTTTCCCTTTCTTCTTTGAGTCTTTGTCATGCAATTTAAAAAATATGTTCTAACTAAAAGATTTTTCCTGTAATTACTGTATATAGTTTTTGTAGTCTAAGAATATACTCTGACTAATTCAGCAAAGACAAAGCCCATACAGCAAAAATATATCAACAACGACACTGTTAAATTAGTCTGTAGCACCTAAAAACATCACCTAATCCGTTATACGGCAATGGCTGCATTCACACCATGAAATGCTTCTATAAAACACAAACCTTTTGTGTGAGGTAAAATTTTGGTATACTGCAAGTAGTAAAATAAGAAGAAAAAAGTGGAAAATGTTTTTGTTTGCATTGTTTGCATTTTGTTTGCAGACAAAAGGTTAAGCAAAATCTATCTTGCCTGTATCGCTTTAATATGAGGGAAATAAGCTTGACATGAGAAGGCATCTGCCATTCTTGCCTTAAAATTTCTTTGTTTTTTATGATATTTTCATTTCATTTGTGTGAAAAACCTATAGGAGATTAGAGTAAACTGTCTTTTGTCTCTGCATTTGTAGATGTCGACAGGGAAAATACTACACTAGTGGTAGATGTGGTTTGGCCACTCATCAGAGCAGAGTGTGTTCTGACAAATCTGATGTACAGTACAAAAGGGATTCACAGAAAAAAAGCTCTCTCAAGAGAAAACTCATGTCCTTGTGCAAAAGGTCCAAAATTGCCCAAAGCAAATTTATGGCACTAAATTTAATTATCGTCGGAAGAGATAGTATTGGGATATTGTGCTGTTCTGGTGCTAAAAGCTTCATTGCAGAATGAAAGAAATGGTTCAATGACATTAGGTGAAGAACCAATTGAACTAGCAGGGAGCTCCAGGGATAGTGTGGCTGGGAGAAACATGCATCCACCACTATGTTTCTTTTTTTTTTCACTGTACAGCTATGCCTGGAGTGGGGAAAAAAAGCACATTTTTGCTGTCAGATTATCCTAAAAAATGACCTTACATACCTGTAGAAGAACTCGGTAAATGTATGAATAGGATCTCATCCTTACGTGCACTGTGCACATGACTTAATAAAGTAGAAATGTGACTGCAGTATCTCACACACCACTGTTGGTACGGACTCAGAAATGTGTAGGACAAGAAACCGCCGTGGTTCCTCTCCTCTAGAGCAGTTAAGTTCACAGCGTGTCACCAGAACAGCAAACAGCCACAGACAAGAAAAACCTTGACAGAAATGCCACCTTGCCAACACAAAGGCCCACAATGCACCAGCAGGAGAACATAGTGCTTACATTATATGAGTATCCACAGAGACATCTTCTGGTATACATAAGCTAGGTTTTGCATTTACACCAGATGCAACAAATAATAAATAGTAGGAAGGAAATAGGTGCAAAAATACATAAATATACACACTGATAGTGGTGTAATAGGAGCAGTCACTGCTGGAGCTCAACAGACAAAGAAAAGATCGATACAGTAATTTAAAATCGACAAAAGAATAACATAAAGCCTTTACAGTGGTGTAAAAAAGAGATTACATAAACATGAAGCAAGATTTTGGATTCAAATGTAACTGAAATATAAAAAAACAAATGTTTATTTATTCAAATAATACATGATTAAAGAAATGATGCTTGGTATAAACTCAAGTAATTTTCATTTAACCAGATTCCATTAAATTTCACATTTTGCTTTGTACTTATGTAACAAAATTACATGGAAAATTTACATGTCATTAAATTAAAATGTCAGCAGGATATATATTTATATACATAAGAAAACAGTGTTGCTGTCACCAAAATCAGACAACTAAAAAATGTTACAGATTACTAACAGTAATAATAAATAATATATATAAAAATAATAAGTGTAAAGCAACAGTTCCATCAATAAATACACTTGTAACAGAATTTTGTTACTGTAAAACGTTCCAAAAGAATGGTACTCTTCTTTCATTACACAAAAGCTGATCCGCATTCACTTAAATAACAGGAAGTGACTGTAGAAATGAAAAGATTGCCTTACAGAGCCTTCATAATAGCACCCACATGAAGCCAAAGAATAAATGTTAAAGGTCCTTAATACTAATGCTGTGACCAGTATATCTTTGTCCAGCTGAAGTAAACAAGTCGGGCAAATAGGAAAAAAAATATAATTGTAGTTCAGACACATAATCCGTTGACATTTAAATCACTTCTTCTGTTCACATCACAAGAGCTCTTTAATAATATTTGATACATTTTGTCTGCTGCTATAAATAAAATAATACCGTGGATAAAACAAGAATCGATTGACTGATAGATACGAGGTATTGGCATCATTATTTTGGATCATGGAGTGTGATGTGCCATTTAATTATACACAGTCCGTGTGAATGGTGCCCCTACTCGACTGTCTTTGCAATTCGCAGCTTTGTAATTGCTGCCAAGTTAGAACATGCAGCTGAAAAGATATTTAATTAGCTATGCTTTTGAAAGGTTCTGTTCATAACCTCACAGTCTATTTACCACTTCATCTCCTCAACTACTAGACCATTTAATTGTCCTAAAAGGTAAAATAGAGTGAGAGAAAAGGAGATCAGAAGGGGGCTTGTTGTCTCACAGTTTTCCTGCACGGCGCTAAATCTTCAGGAGCATTGATCAGAGATAGGGCCTTTACCAGATCCCGATAGTGTCGGATTGGCTAAAAGTGTCCTTATAAATCGTGGTAGTGATTTCTGTGAAAACTGAAATGGTAAACCAATACACATCATTAAGCTTCTTTTAATAGCACTCCTCCCAGGAGGATGAGCACACCCAAAAAATAGATATCTATTTTTATGAATAAATGATGGAACAGATGTTAAACAAAAACAAAACAAAAAAAAACTTTCTTCCTTTGGGATTCCATGCAAGGGATGCACAAAAAAATATCAAAAATCAGAATTTCAAACAGCTACACTATATTCCAAGTCTGAGGTAATCTATTTTTGCACGCCAGTCATTACGGGAATCCATCGCAGCAAACAGAGAGAAGCGCTAGTGTTTGGTCCTGACAGAAAGCAGATCTATAATGTCATCTCTCCTTTTTCGTATTTCCATCACAACTATGTAATTATGATTGGATTCCTCCCTCGTTTCTCGGCAGAGGCGGTAATATGAGGCGCCTTGTGATGGCAGTGTTGGAGGTTAGAGGAAAGACAGTCTGCTGGCCTGACCTTAGCCTAACAGTGTAGTCAAACACACTGCCTGCTTTGCGTATCCACTCCTCCCACATCTGCTACACTAAGGCACACAGCCAGGATGCTTTGGTTTGCTCACACCTGTCTCTTCTTATGACACTGCAT
>NC_137947.1:12044615-12085615 GCF_963969265.1 Rhamphochromis sp. 'chilingali' | reverse complement strand
GACAGTGAAAAGCTATAAAATTAAGTTTCAACCATGCATTCAACCTGTGCATTAGTGTGAGTACTTAATTTGTCATTAAATAACAAGGAAATAGGCATCGCTTTGTCATTGAATCACTTGTCAGTCAACTGTCCAATTATTTTTGACCATCTCAAAATGGAGTACTGAAATTTCTGTAATTCTTAATCAGGAAATGCAAAAAAATAAAAAAATAAAAGCCAAAAATTTTCTGGTCAACAACTGTCTTAGTCCAATAAATTATTTATCTAACTGTATATGTATGGCTAGTCTCACTTACATTCTTATGCTTATGAAAGTGGCTCCTTTTGCATACTCATGCAACAATGAATTACATATGAAGTAAACAAGATGATGGAGCAGACTACTTTCAAGAGTAAGTCACAGTATTAGACTATATATGATCAGAGATGGGCAGTAACTCGTTAGTTGTAATGCGTTTCTGTAATACGATTACTTTTTTCAAGTAACGAGCAAAGTAAGGGATTACTATTGCAAAAACGGTAATTAGATTACCGTTACTTTCCCGTAGGAATGCTGCGTTACTGCGTTACTAAGACCGTTATTTTAGGCAAACCTCCGCCTACCCCACTCCTGCTTTATAGGTGAAAATAGAGCAACAGGACCGCTAGTCTTTGACTTTATTTATTTTCTGCTGTGTTTTAATGGCATCTATTTGAAAGACTGAGTGTAAACACAAAATAATATTTTATTTTATGTGCTGGAATGTGCAGAAAATAGGTTTAAATGTTAAACAAATTTCTTCCAGTCAGAGAATGTTGCATATAATTAAATTTTTGCTTGATGCATAAAGTTAAAAGATTAAAACTAATAAAACAAGAGTTAAAAAGACACTTTTCCATTTGATTACACTTTGTAAGCTGGATTATGCAGAAAAAGTAGAATTGGGCTGAAAGATCCATCGCTTTATCACCTATTCAGGTTGTAAATCGTGTTTTTAAAAAGTAACTAAGTAACTAAGTAATTAATTACTTTTGAAAATAAGTCATCAGTAAAGTAACGGGATTACTTTTGGGGGGAAGTAATCAGTAATTAGTTACTGATTACTTTTTTCAAGTAACTTGACCAACACTGTATATGATGCTGATATATATAATACAGACATTTACTGTTTGATGCAATTGGAAATTTGTATGCATTTCTTTTCTATTTCCTTTCTGTATGAGCAGCCTTGTTTATACAGCAGCCTATGGTACTCATGAGTTTATAAGCATCCTTTCTGAAAGCTTTAGTGAAGATAGCATAGAGGAAGGGATTGGCACACGAATTGATGGGAAAAAAGAGGACCAACAGAATTTTGGAGTTGGTAACTGTGATGAGGGGAAACTTAAAAGCAGCAGAGATGGCAAAGAAGGAGATGGGTGCCATGCACAGAAAATCCGTGAAGATGAGTACCGCCATGCGCTGTGCGATCCTGGTGTCTGCACTTCTTCTGGGTAAGTCAGGGTTTTTTACAGCCAGGTAGATCAGCACATAGCAAACGCAAACAACGAGGAAGGCGCCCACATTGAGGAGCAGGATAATTATGACAAAAGCCTGAGCCAAAGGAGTCTCTATGTCCATGGGTAAGCACATGCTGACTTTGGTGTAGCTACTGACACCAATCAAGGGCAGTATCCCCATCCCCAGACAGATGAGCCAACCTACTGCCATTATGCCTGCAGCTTGCATAAGAACCAGGTGGCGCTCTACCTGCATAGCATTGGTGATGGTGTGCCAACGCTCCAGGATGATGGTAGAAAGTGTGTAAACTGACAGCTCCCCACCAAAAACTGACAGGAAGCCAGCAGCACTACAACCAGGTCCTGTCTGCCATTCAATGGCGTGCTGACTGTAGCTACCACGAGTACACAAGTCTACAGTAGCTATCATCAGAAGGTAGACCCCAATGCAAAGGTCTGCAAAAGCCAGGTGGCACATGAGGAAGCGAGGTACTGTCAGCTTGTTCCGGCTGCTGAAGAAGACCAGCAGCACTGTCAGATTACCTGTAATAGCCAATAAATTGATGAACCAAATAGCTACTCTGAGAAAACTGAAACCCGCGATGTCTTCACAGGGGTTGAAAGCATCTGCCTCAGGTGTGCAAACCAGAGTGAGGGTGGTCTGGCAGAGGTCCAGTTCTGGATAGTGGAAATTCACATCTTCATAGCTTTCATCTTCAGCAAGCAGGTCACCTTCCGAGAAGTACGGCACGCCCGTAAGTAGAGATGTGTCTGTTAACCCTCCGATTACAGGCTGAACCCTGCTTTTGAAGGAGATTTAAATGGAAAAAAAAAAGAAGATCTTGTTTAAATAAAGAGCTCAGAATGAAGATATCTTAAAATAAGTGAAGTATGGTAAGTAAAGTAAACCAAGGGGCAAATCCATTTCAAACACACTTGTAAGTTGATTTCAATAAGGTGTAAAGTTTATTAGAGTAAAAATAAAAATGAGATTTAGGACAGGTAAATATTGCTGAATCAAATGATTTACCTGCCGGCTGGATCTCTCTCAATACAGGCTGTAGAGCTGTTATTCCACACAGGATTAATTGGTAAGTCTCTGTAGAAAAGCAAGAACATAATAAAAAGTTATGTCACCATTACATGGCATATTTCAGGTGCAGATGTTTGTGAAACCTGTGATATATTGTGTAACGCAATTCAGCATTGCTTAATAAGCAAAGGATTCTGATTTTGATGGACTTAAATTTAGACTACTGCATGGAAATTCAAAGAGTCATGGGGTAGGGTTGAGCTTTGAGCATGCACAGTGTAAGTTACCTGTGAGTGTTCCAGTTCAGCAGTGCACAGCAGTGGCTGTTGTAGGTGAGATGAGCTTCTCGCAGACTCCACAGTCCCTGCAGAGGAGGCAGACTCTTCAAGGTGTAGGCGGACTCAGCAAACAACACTAGAACTGACTCCAGTCCCTGTGATGGCAGCTTTGTGAGAGCTGTGGCAGAAACATCCCTGTGAAAAAAATAACCGACATTAATACAGTGTGACAGAGTTTTTGTGTCCACTGTGCTGTTTTACACTGCCATTGTTCATCAGACTGTTACTGTTTCTCTCTGCTGAGCTGAAGTCCACAGTGTGTTCTTTGAAGATTACATGAAAATTATGAAGGACATAAAAGCAATTCGGGAGAGTAAGACCATGTCCAGACACAGAATACAGCCTGTGTCGAGTCTTAAAGTTTAACTGGTGTGTTTAGTAAGCATCTTCCTCCTTTTGCTTCCCTATTCTTCTTCCCCTATTTCTTCTTCTTTCCTTTCAGCTGCTCGCTTTAGGGGCCAAAACAGAAGATCATCTGCCTCCACCACACCCTTTCTCTAGTACCCTCCTCTGTCACACAAACTCTGCTTAAATGTCCTTCTTCACCATATCCACAAATCTTATTCTTCTTCTCCTGCCTGGGATCTCCATCTTCAGCATCCTTTGTCCAATATATTCACTGTCCCTCCTCTGCACATGTCCAGACTACTTCAGCATTACCTCTCTAACTTTCAGAGTAGCCATCTCCAAACTATACATCATGGTGCCATCACCATCTTCTGAACCTTCCCTTTCACTGTTGCTATCTTTCTGTCACATGTCCCAACCATGCCCTCTCCTGACAACCCACTCCACCATGCCTGCAAGTTCTTCTTCGCCTCTCTTGTGCTCTGTCCTCATGATGAGCCCAATATTTGATGTTTCAAAGATTCTACACCGGATACCCGCCCTGACGCAAACTTCTCATTTGTTGGCTCTAGGCTTGTTGAACACCCTACCCCCCACCCTGGCTGGGTTTCCTTTAGCTTTCCTCAATAAATCAAAATAAACTTAGCACAAAGTGACTTTTAGGAGTATACAAATAAAAACTTACAAGACTCCAGGGCCCGTGCCTCCTGTGAAAGCATCTTTATGGATCACTCTAAGGTTTCGATTATTTTTTAATACCCTAAACATAGCAGAACACAAGGAGCAAAACTTTAATGGTGCAAAAGAAGAATTTTAAACAGAAATTAGACATAATGTGGTAAAATGAAACAAATACAGCTTATCTATCTTTGTTCCGTTGAAGGCATGCTCGTGTATTTTTCTTATGCCATTGTTGTACAGGTTCCTGAAAATGTAAGAAACATTTGCATGTTCAAACTTTCTGGACTGCTATAATACAATTTCAAAATAAGTGAAAGTGTCCTATACATTGCAATACTCACATTGTAACATATTCCTTTGACATTCCAGTGAAAGCGTTTGTGGGTATTTCTAGAAGGAAGATGTTGTCGCATATATCCCTGCAAAAATAGTAATAAGTGTAATAATAAGTTGAAACTGGACTTGCAGTAACACTGAAGATTTCCTTTGTATTAGTCTCTATGAATATAACAAGAAATTTACTCACAAGACGAACTCAGATTCAAGTGAACTGATTGATGTGACATCAGGAAAAACTGCAATACCGGTATTTGAAATACTCCTGTAAATAAAAAGAGCAATGTGTCACTTTCATTTGACAAAGATGAAAAAAAAAGTTTGTTGCAAGTCAGACTGCACTGTAGGAATTTTTAAAAACTGACAAATGAATAAATAAATTTTAAGTTGTCTCACAAGTAGCGAAGTTTGGGGAGGTTGTTAAATGCTCCTCTGCCAATGTGCATGAGACTTCTTGTGTTCTGGATTGAGCTGCAAAGCAGTACAGAGCATACAGTCCATACCAGGGTGCACTACAGTAATCGTGACTTTAATGGACTGGGAGAATCACAGAAAAGACTTACATTTCAGAGAGGCTGAGGAGGTTGTTAAATACTAATGTCTCAATGGTTTTCAGGGTTACGCTTTGAGTAATCTCTCTGTGTACAGCAGAAAATAAATAGTGAGATTCTTCTTAACATTTACGTCACACTGTCAGACTAATGTGCAGTATAAACACACTGCAACCATTTTTATGAGATTTGCCACAAAAAACAAAGCAGAGACACTGCAATAATTAGTTTATCTGATGCAAAACCCAAATCTTCTTATATTTGGAGCATGAATTTTCATCATATTGTTCCTCACTTAAGCAGTATCACAAGTGAGTCGGAATTTTTCAGCAAAAGAAATGTGATACGTACATCCTCTGGACTCCTTTTAAACCTTCAAAGGAATGGCTTGAAATTGTTTGCAAAGACAGATGATAAAGAAACCTGCGAAAGGAGGCATAAAAAGATTGGGAGGACAGTTTAATGATGTAATAGAGACGTAGTGACATCTTAAAATCATCTGAGGCTCTGTGACAAAAAGGTAAGTGTAGCCATGGCACAGGTTTTGTCATAGCAACTATTTAGTGTTCAATTAGAACGAAATTTTCCTAGGTTTTGTTTACAGCCTGTCTGGACACACTGTTTTGTTTTTTTTAGTTCTGTTTTTTATCTCTAACAGAAATGCACCATTTAGGTTGTTTGAGGCATTCATAATAAGCATAGAGCAAGTTCTCTTCCCACCAGTGAGCAACATTTCCACATCTGCAACATATACATTATTCCCAGCTAACAGAAATGGTCTGTCAATATCATAAACAAATAGAAGTTGTAATTTGGTAGAACAGAAAGTTCCAGGAGCGAGTGTATAGAATTACTGGCAGCATTTGATAGACACACAAAGCTGCCAGCCTTGGTGTTCACAGACGTTAATCACAAGAGGGTCAAGGTGTTGTGTACTCTGTTACTGAAGAGGAGGTCAAGATTACCCACCTTCAAGGCTTTTGACAGTAAACTCAACAAGTGAGCTGTAATGTCCAGAAAAGCATACAAAAAGAGGTGTACTCACAATGTGTGAGAGCAACTTGACATTTGCTTCATCGGTAATTAAGCTGGACACATGCAGGGGACTGTGTTTTTAAAAAAAAGAAAAAAGGGTGTGATGTACTACTTAAATGAAATAAATACAGTCCATGCTTGGAAGCAGACGTTCTTCACTCTCCAGTAGGGATCGATCCAGATTTATCTCTCAATATTATGAAGACTTAGAGTGGTCTGAATGTAAAACATAAAAAGTTCTCACAGGAAGATGCACAAGAAAACAAGAACACAGCTGGCCTTTGTTTTATCTACCAGAAAAACGCATGCACACAATACTACTGACAGAGCAGGTGTGTATGTTTGGATGGGGGTTTTTTTGTTCTTGATGTTTTTTAATGAAGCAGACTTTATCATACCACTGATGCTTAAATTAGAAACATACAAAGTGCTTCCATGGCTAAAGTTGAGGATAAAAGAAAACAAGAAAAAGATACTGCCACTTGGTGAAACTAGATGCAGTGTTGGAATAATGTTTGTATGTTAAGACTGATTTGGAATACATTCAGAGTGCAGAGATTGCTTCCAAAAATGTTTTTATGCCAGAGTACTGGTAATGGTTGTTGAATGATCAAAGGTTACACCTGAGACACCCCCCCCCCCCCCCCCCCCCACCCCCCACCCCCAAGTGTACAATAAATACTGGAACCAAAATCCGTTTTAAATGGGTGCTCAATATTAAGGCCACTTACAACAGGTTAAAAAATGTGATGAAGCGTGATTTGATCACTGTTAACTCTACAAACAGCACAGCAGAGCTAAACAAGAAAGACGTTTTAGTGCGGATCTTAGCCCCGTGCATAAATACGCGCGGAATAATAATGGCAATTGCTTAATCACACGAATTAGCTGCCTTAAAAAAAAAAAAAAAGATCCACCCTGTAAACGCATTATTCCACATGTTGCCAACTTACAATCTTCTATCCCTGTGGTCCATCACTGGAGCTGCCCCTTGTGTTATATTGTTGCACCTGATTGCATTGGAGAAACATCGGCAGATCCTCGGGCACACGAAATTCCTGCATCCATGGAACAATGAGACGAACAGGAGCAGGGATACTGACGGCGATGTCCACATCGTTGGTGCTTTCTGGAAAACTTCGCAGAAGCTGAGATGTCGACTGAATGTCCCTTCATCAACAAGAAGTTGCTTCCCTTTAATCGCGCTTTGAATCTCAATCACCTGACCTCCAGCTTCCTATCAAGTGGCTCTTGTGTCGCAAAGAGATTTTTTATAAGCATCCGAAAAGGAAAGTGACACGTGATCGCAAAGTTGAGCCCTGTAATTTTTTTTTCTTTTTATGATGACGATTCATTATTAGGTCTATTCTAAGTAAGGTTAATGTAGACATGATTGCGTATTAAAGCACCCCAAAACAGAGCGCAGACGTTTTTAACAACTGGATACATTATTACCGGATTTATACGTTTTCTATGAGCACATCTGCTTGTAAACACAATCATCTGGATCCCCAGTTAGACTTGCAGCAGTGACCTTGGTTAAAAGAACATACGTAGATCATTGTGACGGTGTATCGTTTAAGATGTAGGCTAAACTGGCGTAATGAGAAAGTATCTGAAAGTAAACCGCAAACATCCAAGAGACAATAACCTTTGATGTTCAATTATCTTCCTCCCCTGGCAATGGTTTTGCTGTGATTGGATGCTTTCAGAGCCACTTTTCCCTCACTGTTGAGTTTGCTAACCCTTGTGTCTGTAATTGGAGTGTATTTTAGGATAGTTAAAATGAAGATTTCGTTTGGCATGCACATAAAGATCCAAAGTCGATGACTGTGTCCCTCGGAAGAACAGTGTGACCCATAGTCAGAAGCCTCCCATAACTGTATCTCGTTTGGCGCCCGTTATAGGGCTGTTGCTGATAAAGGCAAGGCAACATTGTGTAGCCTTGAAACACAACCTGTTTTAAGTCGTTATACTGAAAGAGTATATTCAGTATATATTAAATTAGAAACATGGTAATGATCTAGATGGCTGTTTGAAAACTGAGCATAACAACAAGGTATTTGAAACTCCACTTGTTCAAACAAAATTTTTGATGGAGACATATCTGCGAAAAGCGTAGGATTTAATTAAAAATCAGTGTATTTTTTAAAAGTTTCCTTACTTAACTGCTCAATCAGTGAAACATGTCGGATGATCTTTCTTTTGGGCATGGTTGAACTAATGCTAAAGTTATTGATGGACTTAATTCCAAGCACTCTTTCCACAAGATAAACCAGTGCGACGACCAAAGAGGGTCCGTTGCTTCTCTGCTGGGAAGACAGTGCCAGGTTGTTGTTTGTTTTATTTAATTGTATTTTTTGCACTGTCGTAATATCTCTACTGGGTGGCGACAAAGCAACATCATTGAGAAAAACAGTAAGAGCGCATTTTCTCAGGGAACAGACCAGAAATCCTTCGCTAATACTGGATATATTTATGTGACTGTAAATCTGTGTTTCTCGTGTTGGTTTTAAAACAAAATAATTAAACAGGATCAGAAATGTCCTTGAGGTATTACTAACCAATCAGTTACGGAGAGGCAACAGTAGCAATTCAAAGGAAGTGGCGTTAAGGAAGTCGCCTTTGAGCTGATCTGGGGTCAGTGATAGAAATGCCAGCCCCGGAAATGGTAGCAAATTGACTGCAATTAAACCGACCCCAAGTCAGTACGTACAAAGGGCAGTACACAGGAAGTCAAACTTATAACAGCTGCGATAACAGTTGTGGGTATAAACCACATAGGTTACAGTCTGAAAAAGAGAACAAGGGTCCACTTTTTTTCTGGCTAGTTCGCCAGCTAGCTCGTAGCGATGGACAAGCTTCGTCGTGTGCTAAGCGGTCGAGAAGACAACGAGGAACTGGGTCTCACTGCACAGGTAGGAACTGCTTGACAGGCTACGCTGCTAATGCTAACGGACTGTCAAGAGAACGGATAACATGCGATTTTATATTCACTGAGTTAGCGGCTTGTAGCAGTTAATAATGAAAAAATGCTATTTTGTGTTAGCTCCGGTTAACTAGCGTCCTCTGGCCGTTTAAAGCCAGCTGTCTTGACTTTCTGTTAGCACTTAACTTTACTGAGTCATGTGTATTTATTTGTACCTCTTTTTCACGCGTTCACGATAAGGAGGAAATAAGGTAAGGTAATGCTTTCGAAGTCAGTTTATTGGTGTTTTGTATTCTACACTTTTTTCCTGCTTTTGTTTTTTATTCTTTGCAGATTCTACTTCAGTTATGTTCTGTATTTCTTAACATATGCTAGCATAATCCCCGTTTGTGGTGTGGCCGCTGTATGATTGATTAGCAGGAAGCCCGTGGGCTTTTTCTGCAGGTCACTGGGTCTGTCTTGTGACATCCTCCCATTGTTCTCACCAGGTCCTTGATGCCAGCACTCTCAGCTACAGCACCAGGGTGAAATGGTTTGTCATCTGCTTTGCTGGAGGCATCCTGTGTTCAATACTTGTGAGTGTATTTGTCAGGCAAAATTGATGTTTTTGTGTCCTTTTTGCCTTCATACTGACCAAAGGAATGTGGAGAAGGCTTTTTTTTTTCCCTCCACTGCCGCCAAAGCGATTTCCTCTGTTACTCCAGCAGATCAGTACGATCAACTCCTACTGTCACTTATACTTAAGTAACCCACATCGGGTACATAAATCTTACTTATCAGTTTGTAGCCTTGCAGAAGAGAAGGCACTGTCAACTGTTGCTGTCAACAGTTTGAAGCCACTGCCATTTTTCGCACCCATTGTAAAATGCAGGTTTTGTTTATAGGTGGTAACATTCACAGTTACCACAATCGTTGTAGAAAATCTAGTGCCATGAAAACTCGTAATATTTAAGTCTTTAAATGCCCTTTTTTTCAAAAAAAAAAAAATTTTCTGGCTGCTCACACACTGCTAGCCATCACCGTGTTTGCAGCAATAACTAAAATACACATTTACAAACCTATTGCTGCTTGTCTGATTACATAAATATCACTAAATGCAGCAGTGTCTTTCCAGAATGAATATCTATCCAGATTTTTTTTTTCTTTTTCCCAGAATCTTAGCTGCTTCATCTTATTAGAAGCTTCTTACAGCTGCTCCCTTATTCACATTTGATTACCTTCCTGACGCAGCCCCAAAAAGGGGATTTGTATCTCCTCCTGATCTTAAATGTGTTAGTCTTATGTGTGAACCACCACACTGTAGAGCCACCGACTATTTTATCTTATTAAAATTATTAATCATAACTTTAGATAAGGCTGAAACCCTCACAACTTATCAAAAGAAATATATTAGTGTTTTATAATCTCTTCCTATGGCTAAACATAAGCTCTGTTTACAATTGGACTGCAGCCAGGGGTGTTTCCAGGATGTTGTTTTTTTTTTTTTTTTTGTTTGTTTTTTTTTAATTGGGCTTCACAGGGGAGACCGAGAATGCAGCGGTGGCAATAGGGGGGCACAGGAGATTAGAATGTTTAGTCGGAAATATTTAATGAGAATCGTGTATAGAAAAAGTATTTTAGACTGTTTGCTTAAGTAAAAGATTAAAGTAATGTAATAATTCATATGATGTTCAACCAAATGTATTTAAAGTACTCGGGGGGGTGGGGGGGGAATGACACTTTTTAGAATTATTTACATGATATTATTCGATTTATGATTTATGTATTGAAGCGTATATCTTTCTAATGAATACACTTGTTGATTATTTTAATTATTTATTAGTTGGTAGACTGGTACTATATAATAGTGTAATTAATCTGCAAAATAATAAATAACTGAAGCTTTAAAATGGATAGTCTGGCATAAGAATAGTAATAATCACATTCAGAATTTAGTAGAGTAAAAGCAGAAAACGGCGTAGTACTAGTAAAAGTAATTAAGTAAATATTTCAGCAGCACTAGTGCCACCCATGGCCCCTTTTAGACACGCCCCTGACTGCAGCACTGGTCCAGTAGTACTAAAGTCTATTATAATCCAAACCAACCTTATGGGCTTCTAACAGTAGGGGGAGACAAACGTTTTTCAGTACAACCACAGGACAGCCACTTCTGCTCTTTTTCTTTTTTTCTTTTTTTCTCTTTTTTTCAGCAGGATTTTTAACTGGGTTATTAACAGTTAACCCTTTAACCTGGTTAAGTTCTAGGTCTCACTTAGTAGCTATTATATCTGTTTATTTTTGCCCCCTACCCCTTGCTGAAAAATGATGATATGAATTTGTGTAGCTGAATTATTTTTTTTCTTTTTCTTTTTTAATCTCTTTACCAGGGCACAGCACTGCTGTTCCTTCCAAGTGGCTTGAAGCTCTTTGCAGTCTTTTACACACTAGGGAATATTGCAGCTCTTGCCAGGTAAGTCCAGTTTAATTTTAAGTGTTACTGGTATTGTACTGTATTATCATCAGCATTTTGTCATCAGTATGACACACTGCAAGAAAGCAACAAAAAAAGTCATCTTAAAGGTTATATTGTCACTCATGGCTGGAGTATCTTGTCACAGTCATAATTCTTTAAGGTGTGTGTGTGTGTGTGTGTGTGTGTGTGTGTGTGTGTGTGTGTGTGTGTGTGTGTGTGTGTGTGTGTGTGTGTGTGTGTGTGTGTAACATTGTCCTTGTGTTCATTCATAACCTGCTGCTCTGTGTTTGCAACACTGTGCCTGAAGAACTATGAGATGTTTTCAGCTCATAATGAATGACATTGTTACATATTGTCAGTATGAGTTATACAGTTTGATGCAACAAAGCAAGTAATCTAATGTTGGTGAAAGCATTGTCATTTATTAAAGTTGTCACGCCTGTGCAGCTCTGATAGCCATTTTTAGGTTTTCAAAATCTGAACCCAAGGATGAACTGAATAAATCTTTTGTGCTGTTGAGTATGTAAGAACGCACTTTGTACAACTTTTAGTGTTTGAAACTCAAAGACCTCTAAAGTCTTTGAGTTTCACCATCATCAGTCATAAATACAGATTTGTAGACACATTTTATTACAGCAAACTTGCGCTGTGCTTTCAGACCTCTTATCAAATTTGTACCCATTTTATTTGAATTCTATTTCTTCAGTTAATATTTACTCTCAATCCTTGAAACACTACAGAGTTTGCTGCTGAGAGTATACAAACTAAAACTATTGGGAGCAGGTCATTGGTGTGGGGCTGCCTTGTTTTTACTGATTCTTTTACCAGCATCATATTTGAAGTATAATGTAGATTCTCTGCTGATATTGTAAACGTATAAGTAGACCAGTTTAAACTTTCAATGCTTTAGTTATCAGTTTAGGAGTGAAAACCAGTACAGAAAATGTACTCAGCCATAAAATAATTGACTGGAGTTAGAATGTTTATTTTACTGCTCTGTATGCTAAATCACCAGATTAATGATTTTCTACAGCATTCATCTTTCATATTTTACTGGTGTTTACATAGATGTTCTTTATAGATTGTTAATCACCTAAAGTCTCTAGAGTGGGTGGCATTTTCTCTCGCAGAAGATTCTTAAGATCTGTGAAACACCCCTTTTAGATTGGTCAGATCCTGCCAACATCACTCCTTTCATGTGAACATGCAGGGGAAACCCTGGGTTAATTTAGTGAGTTGGAGAACTAGCTTCTTTTGACCACTTATCCTGAACGCCAATGTTAGGGTAAATGAATCCAGATAACCTGGTTATGTTGCACTCACCCAGGAATCTGTGAGTCCTTACTGACACTGTTATAATTATTCCTTATTTTGAGGCCATGAATATTATTCTTCTAACTGTTAAATTAAAAAAAACTGCGGTGAAAAGCTGGAATGCATAGGAGCTGTCAGCGGAGGTCTGCAAAAGAGCTGCATCAAAGTGTTGTGCAGTTACGTAGGCAAGGTGTACATCAGGTTCTGACATAAGTTAATTCGTAGAGCTTCAGAGGGGTTTGCAGTTTACATCCTACCTACAGGATAGGATTCCCACAGAGACGAGCAGGGGCAGCATAGCTGTGTGTCTCCTCTAGAGTCTTTTTTTTTTTTTTTTTTTTTTTTTTTTTAAATAGGAGGATGTGAGTAAATGAGCTCCTTCTTTGTATAGGAGCAAACAGCTGTTTTCTTTCCTGTCACAGGGAACCAAACTTGCAAAGTGTGGTTAAAACTTTAGTTTTACTTATTCGGTACCAGTTTATAAATGGATCATCTTGGGGACCTTCACATAGTTAAGTCAAGACTTTCCAGTAGAGAGAAATCTAAACTAACCCCCTTCTTAAAAATCACCAGCAATGTAGGCGAAAAAAACTCAATATAAAGTTCAAGATTAGAAATGTATCTTTATAGATGTCACCAGATCTACAACATTTAGATTTGTATTTGTAGGTGAACTAAGGTCTAAATCTTACAGTAATGTCTTTGACTTCTTTTGACAGACACTGAACGCTTGATTTGGTGATTGTTATCAGACTGTACAGTCTCTGTTTTCAGGTATTAAATATCCAGAAGGTTAGATGCATCAAGAAACTAGGTCACCTTCTTCATAGCTCAGGTTAACAGTCCAGTGCAAAAGAGTATCATATTATTTTACAGAGCTTAACCTACTTTATAAAAACGGTATGCTGCTGGTTTCTTCTTGACGGCCACAGGTATGAAAACAGGAGGCACTATGTGCTGTGTTTTAATGACAAAAGAACACAATTATGTAACACAACAAAAGCTCAATTTAGCTTAAACTCTGATTTCAAATGTCTATTCAGTGATCTGCCAAAATCTTAACACCTAATGTGTTAAAATTACGTGATCAGTTTTACAGTCAGCGACACACTCTTTTAGGTGCCAGATCTTTTTCCCAGCATGTGCGCCAATCATTAGTGTCTTTGACACTCTGAGGAGAGAAAAAAAAGCCTCCCTCTCAACAGACCAGCAGAGAGAGCCTGCGGCAGCCCACATTACTCTTGTGTCTCATCTAACAGATGTGACGCTCCACGGACTCCCTCTGCCCACTCAGCTCAGCTGAGCCCAAAGCTGCGTGCCTCGTCAGTGGGGAAAGCCTTTGTCTTGTTAAATTCACTGACGTAACACATGCATCATGTAGGAGGTCTTAAGTGTTGGGAATGAAACATTTAAACTGTAATTATTGCCACATGTAGTCCAAATTTGATTTTGTTGGTCACGTTTTTCAGATGTTACTCATACTGTGCTGTATGCGGTCAGTGTATTACTCATGTTGTGGGGAACCAGTTTGTTTACAAAAGGGATCTGTCCCATTCTTGTGAATTTAGTTTGGGACTTCCCTGAGATTGTGGGGGGGGGGGGGGGGGGGGGGGGTTGTTTTGTTTTTTTAACCCTTCAGTATTTATACATTTGTTTGTTTTGTCAACTTTTTCTATCAACGTTTTAGGCTTGGACGGTTACATGTACTGCTTTTCCACTGCAGACACATCTCTGCCCATTTACTCTTTTCAGTGAGCAGCTGCCCATCAGTTAACAACTACAGTTGTTACTACCAAAGCCTCATAACCCCCAAAATGCAATTCAAGATGGCTGTGAAAGCAACTACATATTTATTGTATTCAGCCTCTGCTGCACTGCAGAAAATCACTGGGGAGGGGAAATGACTACTTAATGCTATGAAGGCAAATTATAATTATAATAATGATTCATAATTCGAGAGTATCTGTGGAGCATGGCCACCTGATGGGCAAGTTATCTGGTTTACGTTTTGTAGTCCACTTGTTGGCAAAGTTCCATTGGCCAATTACTTATCAGCAAGCCTCAGTGAATGCAGGTATACAGTGCTTAAGGACCACACTTACATAATCAAAACAATCAGCTATCATGTGACATGAGCTATCAGTTTTTACTCATCTGTAGTTGTAATTGTTGACCAAACTGGAAGTCTTAAAGTAGAGTGGTTAAACTGGAAGTCCTGATAAACTGACGCTGCCTTTGGAGGCAAATGCAGATGAGCCAGTGTGACTGTTGTAGTGGAAGGCTTGAAACTGAGCTTTTTGTTTGTTTTCTTAGCTTAAACTTCTATATTGTTCAAAAGTGATGCGTTGAGGGTGTGAAGTTTTTCCTCTGCTTGTTTGACAACCACAGCTATAACAGACCTGTTTACTGAGCTTAATCCATCTACTTTTTTTATTGTTCTCCCAAAGCACCTGCTTCCTAATGGGACCACTAAAACAGCTGAAGCGCATGTTTGAACCAACACGACTGATAGCAACCATTGTTGTGCTGGTAAATACTGTGTTTTACTATTTTGACTTAGATTATGCAAGGCACTGCACTTCCACTTACAGTAGTTGGTGGTTTATGAGTAACGTAACTTAACAACACATTTCACCTTGACAGTGTGGATGTTTTCTTGAGTAACATTTAAATGTTTTGGGGGTTTTGTTTGTTTTTTACGTTGTTTTTCTGATAGGTTGAAAATAAATAGAGAGAAATTAAAACTGAACTTTGTACAAGCAAGCAAAAAGTTTATGCAAGCTGATCTCTCCTTTCTTCTTACAGCTCTGCCTGGTCTTAACGCTTTGTTCAGTGTTTTGGGTAAGTATGTTTCAATACAAACAAATCAGTTTGCAGTTATTAATTTAAAGTAGTGTTATTAAAATTGTTTTTTTTATTGACTTTACAGTGGGGTAAAAAGGGACTGGCCATAATCTTCTGTATTCTGCAGTTTCTGGCAATGACGTGGTAAGGATGACTTAGTAGTCTAAACCATTTCAGTACAGTTTGTTCATTATTCACACCTACAGTGATCAGCCTCAGACCACTGACACTTGCAATGAATAACTCATTAACATCCAACAGTTTGCTTAGAAACCCTAGCTCTTATTTTATGTTATACTTATGTTGAAATCGCAACATAAGTTTATTTTATAGTATTTGTAGATACATCTGTAAGTGAGCCACATATTTGGCTAAAAGTGTAAAGGCGAATACACTTAATTTTAGCCAAGCTATACTGGATTTTATTGTTCAGGGCAAAATGATAGCAAGCACAATCCAAGTATATTGATTAAATTGGTTTACCCTAGTTTGCCAGAGCAGACAGTGACATCTGTTTGAAATGCAGGTTACAATTAAAGGTGTTGTAATAAGACTGATGGGCAAGAGGCCATGCCTGATTGTAGGTCAGCGTATGTTTGCCCTGTAAAGAAGAAGGCAGGATCGTGTAGTGCTATTTAGCTGTGGGGTTTGGGCAGACAGGCATGGATTGTTTACACACAACACGAAGTGGCTGCCAGCTCTCTGTGGAGTCATTACTATAATGAAAACTACATGTGAACAGTCCAGGGAGAATACATGGCACCTATTAGTCCTTAATTAGTTATCTGTTCTTATGCTAAGTGTGTAACACAAAGAGCTAAACAACCCATCTTTCACTTATAAGTTATAGTGTTTTAAAAACTGTGACTTTATAATGTCTATTTACAACGTCCACAATTTCTTTTGTCATTTAACTGCATGTCCTTTACTCAAATGTTTTAAAGCAGTTTTTTTTTTCTTCTTCTTTTTAGTTCCTTTTTACATTTAAAATCTTCATAAGTCATGAATCTTTTTCGTCTGAGGGTAATGTTATTTTTACTAGAGCATTTTATAATATTTGGCCTTTTTAGTTTGCAGAGCTTAAAAGAAGTTTTCAGTAATTTTGCAAACGGATGAATTGCTTAAGTTTTTTAGCCTGTTGTTAAATTGACTTAAATGTATATCAAGCTTACAAGCTATTTGAGCTTTTATTTGACATCCACACAGTCAGTGGAATTAAGCTTAACCTTAGTCGTGAATGAATGATATGGATTAGCCTGTCAGTAATTTGTACGTTCACTTATTTGAACATATTTGCACAGCAGTAACAAAAGACAGTGTGTGTGACTGCATGGAAAAACAAGCCAGTAGGAACTATGGAGGAAGGGAATAGCCTGTGTCAGCCTTACAATCACACTGCTTTTACACCTACATGTCGTACATTCATTTCCGCTCTGCCTGCGTTCTCAAAGGCATCACCATGGAAACCACAAGTCACTCATTCTTAACAGACTGGGGGCATAGTGCACTCCCACGCAGCCACTCAGACGTCTGTGCGAAGGTGGTTCCGTAATAAGACGTCGCCACTGACCCGCACAGATGGGGTCAAAGTCCAGTCCTTGGGCTGAATTCTGTGAAATGACCATATGATCCTCAACAACAACTGACTGTCACAAGCTCAGGATAGTTACAATGGTTTTGTTATTAAACATCCTTCTTTGCTCTAACTAAATTAAGATAGTCAGAAGATTCACGTGTAAAAGTGTGTTACACTGCTTGTTATATTTGTTACAGCTCTGCTTAAGACAGATGGGGATTCTTGTCGTTATGCTTGTCGGTATGCTCATGTTTGCGCTCTAGTTGATTATTTAACAGTGTCAGTGCATTCCTCACATATTTAAAATACATCACTGGTTTCATCAGGAATCTATTAAGCTGAACCTTAGCCGTGATCATTTCCTGGATAGGGTTCTGTGTTTGTTTCAGAAGTGTGCCTGCTACCTTTCTGTCCACAATTATTTGTACAAAGATTACAGTATGTCCAATTAATGTCCAATTACATTTTGTTAATCACTGCTAAGTGATCTTTTTTGTTTTGTTTTTTTTGTCTGTCCCATTTGGTTCTTTTGCAATCAGAATTGTTGTCTAAAGGCAAAGAAAGATGCCCAACGGATTTACTTTACCAAATGGACCATCCCAGCCTTGCCTTATTGGTCTATTTGATTCACCTTTGCTTTGATTGTTTATTTTATTTTCATTTGCTGAACACGGCACAGACTTGACTGGGGAAAAGAAAAGAGAGAAAGAAAGGGGGAAAGGAAAAGAGCGGGGAAGAGGGACTGTGATAAAACTGCTAAGTGATATAAAAGAACCTTTGTCATAAGCATTATCGTATCAGATTTCAGTTCCTGGAAAGATTTAAAAAGGAATTTACAGGACAACTAGTTCAACGTATTTTGTTGTAGTGGCCTTAAATAATAAAATAAATGTAAACATTGAATCAAATTTAAAATGAGTTAAGGGACACATTCATTCATTCTTCATCAGTAGGTGAATACTAATGCAAAGGACTTTAAATACAGGTAATCTGCTTAAACTGGTACATGACATGCACAGTTCATTCGTAATTAGTATCTTCTTCTACAATCAATATCTGTCCTAAAAATATCCCACCATCACCAGTATTTTCCCTCATCCTTTTGTGTGTTTCTTCTCTTTCAGGTATAGCATCTCTTATATTCCATTTGCCAGGTAAGATGACAGGATTATACTTTGCAAGCTTTGCCTTGATATATGGATATGTGCTCGTACTCTCTGGCGTGCATGACCCTTCAATGAAAACATGTTTTGTTTTTTTTGTTTTTTATTTACGTCTTTCTCTTGTTTGCGTCCACCATATGGCTCTAATCCCCCAGTACGATCAGTGTAGGCTCTTGGTGTCAAACAAATGGCAGCCTGTTGTTTTCACACCCTCCATGCTTTAGTGCTGTGACATCATTGCTAAATCCATAATATCAAAATTAAGTAGCTTTTTTTTTTTTTTTTTCTAAATGAAATAATGCTCTTTGAATCTGATTTGCCAAAAATATTTTCCTTAATGTAGCTTTTACGTTGCATATAATGAGCTTGTGTTAAGCTTTACAGGGTTAAGGCACAATGCAAATTTTTGATTAGATCTGGCTAAGCTGTGCTGCATCAAAGACAAAAAGCCTGCAGTGTCATAAGTCGTTGTCACAGGTGTCTTAATGTTTTGCAGCTTTTCTGTAAAAGCAAAAAAATTCTCCACTGTACCAAAAGTGTTCACTTTGGTGCCATATGCTGTACCACCTCAGTGCTTTACCTCCAGGCCAGGCATGAGGTGTGATGTTGTTTTGTCAGTTCAGATGTAAGTTGGGTTATAGCTCATTTGGTCCAGAGCCCCCATGCAGCCCCCACCCACTAAGTATCTTGTGTGTTTGGGCGACCCTATAATCCATCCTGACAGCTGAGGGACGTCCTTTTAACAACCTCAAGCTCCCCCTCCCCCAGCCCAAAAGCTAACAACAAAACGAGGCCTAGACAAAGACCTTTTCCCATGTCACTCCCCAAAAAACAAATTCCTGTAGAGGAATGCAAATTTTATGGCCGGGCTTTGTTTCTTTTTTGGGCTTGATACTAAAATGCTGCCAATCAGCTGCTTCTTTGTTACTGCTGCGTTTCTTATGTTATTTGTCAACACATTTGTGTTCTGTCTCCTTAAGCCTCTTACTTTAATCCATTTTTCATTTAATTCAGACTTGATTGCTTCGGCCTCTGTTGTTTTAAGTTGTTTCTGCATATTTTGATCTCACGATTTTATGGGGTGACACAATGCTATAGTACTTCCCATCCCTGTCTGTGTTCCAACAGTCTCCGATACCTGGCTGGCCACTGCCATAACACATGGCCAGTGGACTTGATCCTTTAATGTATTTTACCTTGTTTCCTATTTATATCCCCTCACACATGCAGAGAGAGATACTAAAACCTGCTGCCTGTGCACGTCCCACACCACTTTAAGGCTGCTTTTGGCTCAGACATCTAATCAGAAATTGGGGAAAGCCCTTGAGACTGATAATTTATTTATGCAGTGGAAATGACAATAAGCTTTAAGTGATATATTTTTAAAAACACAGAGGTTGGTTTGTTTGTTTTTTTAGGGGATTTTTTTTTAGTTCTTTTTTTTTTTTTTTTTTTGATAAAAACCAAAGCATTTAAGGAAGCAACCCTTCTCTCCAGCGGCCTCCCCTCCTCCCTGTCAGACTGCTCATGATCCCCCTTGTTCTTTTAACCTTGACTGGTTTCGCACCTCCTCCTTCCAATTTCGAACGTGTCTGCAGGCAAAGTCTGCATAGCAACCACTGATGGCAAGAACAAACTGTGTGAAGCGAAATAGAGTAGGCAACGATCTGTGGTCGCCATGGTGATGGATTGCATTGCATCATCCTTCAACTTGGTGTACCTGGGGAAAAAAAGAAAAGGAAGCCCCCCATCATTCTGAGCATGTGGTCCCTCCCCGCCAAAACACACTCACTTATTCATGATGAGCCCCACCCAGATCATCGTAAAAATGGACTCATTGTTGCTTTTAATTTTGTACGCATGGCAGAATTTTGTCTTTGCTATATTTAGTTTTTCCTTTCATTTCTTAATTGCCTTTTTTCTGTTTCTCTCTTTTATTTGTTTTGACAGGGATGCTGTGATCAAGTGCTTCACGACCTGTCTGAGTTAGGACTCCAAAGTCTACAGTTTCCTATCAAGACTGGTCCTAATATGCAAACTGCGAACAAGAGGCTTTGTAAAATATACATGATTCTGTATATACATTATATTTCCAAATTTTTATTATGGCTTTCATACTGTGAAGTCTTTCTTTTTAAGTGTAGCTAAAGGTCTATAACTATCACCAGATAATAGGTATCAGTCTTTTGCTTTTGACATGAGTAATGGGTGCCTTTAATGGTTAATATATTTAAAAATATTCCTGAATTTTCTGAGTGTATTTATGCCATTTAAGTGCAGAAACTGATGTTGAGTCTGGTATGTGGTCAAATACAACAAAAGTGCCTTCTGATTATATGCAGCAGGAAGAAACCAGTTCAAATTTAAGTCTGGTTCTATATTTGCATTTTGAGCAGTATACAAATTAATTGTCATCTGGCTTCCTACATGCAAACGTTGTCAGAGCATTATCTCTCTCTCTCTCTCTGTGTGTGTGTGTGTGTGTGTGTGTGTGTGTGTGTGTGTGTGTGTGTGTGTGCGCGCGCGCGCGCGCGCAAAGAGGCTCTGAGATGCTATTCCATGTTGCTGTTTTCCCCTTGGCAATTGTGTCACTGCTTCACTGATAATGCCTGAAATATGATTTTTTTTCTTTTTTTTTTTTTTTTTTCTACAGCTAAACAGAATTTAAAAAGCACTCAATCTTCAGTGCATCATGTGAAATCATGTTAAAAATGCTTCTCCTTTTTAGGTTGATTTCCTGCCAGATGTAGCAGTGACCCAGTTAATTACGCTTTTCTGAGCATTGTGATTTTTACGTGACCTAATAACCCAATATAGCTGGCATCATGTTCCCCTATACCGCTTCAGCGTGATGGTGTAGCCTTTGAGGATGTGGTTGTCATGACAACCTCCTCCAGAACACTCATAACCTTTTCCTACCCCCATTTGTGGTGCAGATGTTCACATCCTACTAACAAAGGTCTTTCTGCTTTTTAGAGCTCCTTGGGCCAGCAGTCTTGATCCCTTTGCATTTTTTTGCATTTAAACTAAAATGTGTTTTTCTACGTAATAAGAGCACAGCTCAAGTTGTTTAGTTTTTTTTTTTTTTTTTTTTCTTAATTGCTTTATCAGATTAAATAATTCCTTTTCTTTTCTTGCTACGCTTATGGGTTTTGTTTTGTTTTTTTTTGGGGGGGGGGTAGACACTTGTATTTTTGTTGGATTACCATGGGCGAAATCTCCCCTCAGTACTTATTGTTATCGGACTTGGCAGAGACGCAGCAAATCCCTCTCGAAGTAATCTTGGGGGGGATAAAATAATTCTTTGAAATGAGTTTGTTGTCTTTGTTTTTTCTGATTGGTTTTCCATAGCAGCCATTTTTGGATTACACCAAAGTTTGAAGATGAATGGGAAGAACCCTGACCCCAGCAATCTGTTAGCGTCCCAACTGTTTCCCCTTCAGTACATTTAATCTGTTGTTATGTCAGAGAGAACGGCGATCATGCCTCGGCGAGCACTGAAATTAAACAAGTCTGTGTGTCTTCTTTAGCTTAATGATCTAAGTCTTCTTGCAGAGATGAATAAATAACTTGGCCTGTGTTGTGGTGGGAGTTGCTGTCCCAGTTATTGATTCTAAGTGTCTGAAGACTGTTAATTTTCAAAAAGCATTAAACACACATGCATTTTAGATGTAGTTTTATTTCCCCATCCCCAGAGCAACTGCATCTGATGCATGACTTAAAGCCAAGATGTTTCACGAACCATAAAATATGCAGGCAATATAAAATCGTTTAATAACTACAGATTAGCAAAAGGGCTCATTGATTTCTGCCTGGCAGAAAGTGCAGATAGAAGCAAAGAAGGACAAAGAAAAATCCATATTGCAGATTATTTGTGTATCCTATGAGATGCTATTTCATAGTCTACATGGCTAGAGTAACAAAAGTGACTGTCAATACACATCAGATAATTGACATTTGAGATATTTACTGAAAGGATACAAGGAAACTGCATGCCATTGTTCCTGTGACATGTTCAAGGACACACTGATCTGAGCACCAAGGACTAAACTCATGATTATGACCATAAGTTCTCTTTCTTTTCATCCAAGTATGTTTTGGCAGTGCAAATAAATTAGAGTATTGATACTTTTGAAGTTGTTGAACTTTTTGAGTTTTGTATTTCGAATAAAGATGTTATGGGCTAAAAATGTTATAAGAAGTCGTTTTTTTTCGGCTTTATAATTCTTTTTTACTGGGTTGAAATTTAGTTCTTTAACGGCATCACTTTTGTGAAAAACATTCAATGATGACTCATAGTTTTCAGGCTCATTATGTCCTGAAAAGCTTATGATGGGTACGATAATGCACGAGAAATGGATCCAGTAACTGGAAAGCAGCAGAGAGGCGCTGTGACAGGAGATGAGGGGAACTCTGGGTGGATGTGGCTCATCGTTTGAGGAAGTTGTTGAAAATTATGAAATGACATCATCAGTTTTTTCACGGCTTTGTTTGGCGCTTCTTGCCACGCCTTCCTGCCGGCTCCTGCATAAAGCGGCCGGGCTGCCTTGTGTGAACCAGTTGAACTCCAGTCAGCGCGGACAACAGGTGCAACGCAACCCCCTCCACCTTGTCTGTTGGATTATGCCCGCAGAGCGCCGGTCGTCGCTTTACGCAGGGCTTCCTCTTCTGCACTCAGAATAATTTGCACGCTTTTATATCCTGACCACTTCCAGACACAACGATGCCTTTTCCACCCATCAGCCTCCACCAGCGGATCTCATCGCCTGGCAGGGAACTATTCGGGAAAAAGAAAGCCAACGGAGTGCCTCCTGAGCAAACCAGCAAATCCTGCGGAGAGAGAGGGGGGTCGGATAAGGAGAAACAACCCACATCTTGGGCATCGGCGAATTTAAGGAACTTGGGGCGAAAACCCCAGCAGGACAAAAATAAAAGCCCCACTCAGAAGCCCGGTGCCGGGCAAGAGACCCAGGGAAAGTCTTCGTGGTTGATGGTGCCGAAACCTCAGGATTCATCTGAAGGAGTCAGGCGCTCCAGCTCCATGGACTCCACGAGACAACTCAGTGGAAAAGAGGAAGGGAAGAAGGAAATTCAATTTACACTCAGTCTCACCCCCGAAGCCATTCTTGTCATCCAAAAACGGAATCTAGAAAAACAAATGATGGCAAAGCAACAAAAGTGTTGCGCCGGCACCGATTTTCGGCACCGGCGAGTTTTTCCATCCAAAAAGACGCACGGGGGGTCCAAGGGCTGCGCGCCGGCCGCCAAAGCAGAGAGCGCGGAGCAGGACATCACCGCCATCGTTAAAATATCTCTGCTGAATGACCAATACAAGTACGATGATGTGGAGTATGAAGACGAGGACGGGGATGTGGATGAGACTGTTGTAAGGAAATGCAAAGAGTGGCTAAAAGGGGTCGAAAATGCCGCTGCTTTGGGAAAAGTCGACAAACTTTCCGCACTTCCGCACCTCAAAGGCTGCTGACACCTGGCTTTGATGTCTTGTTGTTAAGCCGGGACTCTCAGTGTGATGGACTCGTGAACAATGTGCAATTGGTGTAGATCTGTTGCAAAGGCATCCTGAATTTTAATGTTCTCAAGTAAACGTTAAAGGGAGGAAATCCACGTGTCTTCAGATGAATGTCAGTTTGTTAAAGAAATATATATTAAAAAAAAATAGATGTCAATACCTTTAAAAAAAAAAAGTCAATTAATTAAGAAAACGAATGAAATGAGGAAATTCCATTGAAATCATAAAAAGTCAAGAGGGAATCATTTACATTCCCCATCAAAAACAGGATTTTAAAAGTATCCAGCAGTGCTTAGGGCTCGCAGGGATATTTGCTTTGGGAGTTTGATGCCTGTTCATTATTTTATTTCTTTCAGTTTTAGTTAAATACCTTTAAATTCTCGTCCTTTGCACGTGGTTTCTATTTTTCAGTGAGGCGCCTGTGGATTGGCAGAGGGGTCTGCTCCTTTGTGTGGGAGAACAATAAACTGTCAACAACAGAGCTCTTTGCCTCTGCTCCTAAAAACCAAATTGAATTGTTTATTTTTCCTCTCATAAGAGGGTTATATCCTTTGCAGGGATTTACTAGTGGTGTACAGTATGTAATGTTTACTAAATATTTGTACTGTCACATATCTTTTCAGCTCATTAATTTAAGCAAATTCTAAGTAAAAATATTTTATTTTTTTAATTATGCAACTGTCTCGATCCTTTTAAATCTTAAAAAAGCCGTATTGTGCTGTGCCTCTTAATTTAAAAAAAAAAAACAACAACTAATTTGCAGTCATTTAGATTTCTTTTACACTTCTGGCCAGTTTTCAGACAAGCGTTTTAAAGGCTCTTTGTTGCCACTGTAGCTACCTGAGGCCATTTGGGCATTAGTGTTCTAAGCGTCTTAGATTTCCTGTTAAGCAGGGTTCACAAGTGTACTGTAGGGCCCAGGTGCATGACCCCTTTAGGAAATTACCTCCAGACTACCTTACGTATCACACTGGTATTAAAATCTGGTGAAAAGCCACATCTACAGGACTTGCTGCAAAGTAGCTCTAGTTTGAAGTGAACTATCCTGAAAGTATGCTGCTCGGGTAGTCGTCCAGGTCAGGGGGACAGAATATGGCTGTTTTAAGAAGGAAAAAATAAAAATAAATAAACCACACATTGGAGTCGCAGATCATTTAAGCCATAAAAAATGGCTTATGCTTTTGTTTTTTTTAGAGTCACACCTGCCCACAGTGCATTGTATTGATCATTAAACTAACATTCAAATGCAAACCTCAGAACACAAATTCAGTTTCTATGCACGGCCAAATACATATTTGAAATTCCTCTGTATGGAGATTCTCATTTGCAGCATTGTGTTCTGTAACTTGGTAACCAGACTTTTACTCTGTGTGCGGTACATTTTGAACTCTATTACATTTCAGACAGAGGAGTGTTGTAAGTTTAAGACACGACAGCTTGTTTGGAGGGCTCACACACCAACAACTGGTAAGGCATTTTAAAACATATACCTCCGCTCGTAACCTCAGGTAATGCTGTTGTTTGGCAGACGTTTTATTAATGGAAAAACTCAGATTTTTTTAGTGTATTGCCTCTTCTCAGTAAACACTATCTTGGCAATAGAGTTGCCATAAAACTGGAGTGCAAAGACCTGATTCAATCAAGCGCTCTTTCCTCTATTGCAGATGTATTACCAGTTGGGGACAGGTGTTTCATATGACACACTCATCAGTTGTTTTCTTCTTAAAGGTGTTTCATTCAGGAATGGATTCAAGCCTGCAGCAAATAATCAAGTGTCAAATACATGTCCGGCCATAACTCTGTAAATGTCATTGTACAGTGTGTAACACCACAGACTTTCTCCACTGTGTCATCTGGATAAACAAGCAAAGCTTCTACAATAAAGCGTTTTCTCCTGAATAGATTTTCTCGTTCAGTCTCACAAGTGATTTGGTTGTTGAGTGCTGAGATCATGGGTGAGCCATTACAGCGTGTACCAAGACTCGTTTGGTTCTCCATGGTTCCTGTAGTGATATTATCAACTGGCTTAGTGACCAAAAGTTGTGTAATCCTCTTCTATTGTCTAATTTCTATTGCGGTCTTGTTTGTGTGTGTCTCTCTGGTATTCATTACTGGCTCATATGGGCCTGAAAGCCAAGCTATTCATGAGTGAGTCTGTCCTGGGGGTAAGAACTGCATCATTATGTGTGAAGTAGCTAAAATGCTTGTTGTCAATAGGAAAAGTGCAATTTGAAGGATTGGGGGCAGTTGCAATGGGCGGCTTGGATAAAAGTGGAAACTTTATCTTTAAACCGCCCTTCAAGCCCTTTTGTTTTCATCTGGGTTGTGAAATCCAGACCAAGCTGGACTTTTTTTCCACCTTTTGCCGCAAACTATTTGTTTACACAAGAATCTATCCAATCCAAGTGACACTTCTGTTTCTAGATTAGGAGGGGGGGAAAAAGGGAAAAAAAAGAAAGGCTGCGGGCTTTCTGTTCACCACACTGTACTGTGATCACTGTGTGGGAGAGTGGCGCGGGACAGCAGGGCAGCTTCATTATCCTCCCCTGATTTATAGTGGCAGGGAGCACAGATGGATGCAGCCTTCACTCTGTCACTGACACTTTGCACACAGCAAAGAGAGCAGAGAACTGCAGGTCCCTTAGCTGTGCCGCGATAGCATCACTGTGGCAACGGAACTGATAAATCCCGTGTTTCCAGCAGCTTTTGTGAGGAAGGACAAACCAGACATTTCCTGAACTGAGTCGGCCAATAAACTTTAGTGTTGTGGTCATCCAGGGTGAACCCCTCAAGACTGAGGCCTCAGGCTGCCAGAAACAAGGCAGCCTGAAAAAGAAGGCTTTGATCTGAGAGTGCTGTCCTCCCACAAAAGCTAAAAGATGTTTTTTTCTTCGTTTAGGGATTATATGAGTGAGAGTAATCTCCTTTGGCATGTGTTGTATAACTAATAATGAGGACACCAGGGGAATGAAGAATATATGTGGGCATGTTTTCATGGTTTTTCCCACCTCAGGACAGAGTTACAATGACAAATACATGCAACACAAAGGGGGAACATAAACGTTGTATAAAAAGGCACAAACCTAAGCTGTCAATACAGAGCAGCATGCATGCTATCACTCCCATAAGGTTTGCGTTCCTTTTTTGCTTTTTATAACACCTACCACATCCTGCGCTCCTTTTTTGGTTTCACATTTTCTTTTTGCACTTTTACCAGATTTAGTGCATTTGAATTAAGGTGTATTATTAGAAATCTGTCCACAAACCTTCCCTGTGCAGCATCTACTAGGAACCATTCATTATCTGGATTAAGGAAAGGACACTGCTGCCTGATGATATGCTCAGAGTTATCTAGAGCCACACTGAAGATCAGGGAATAGGATGAAGGCTTAGTGGGAGTGAAGGTGGGCATATTCCTGCAGCATATGGTCTTGTTTCTTTTTATTTACTTATTGGCTGCGCATTGCAAGAACACAATGTCAGGATGTTGTGTGGGAAGATGCTCTTGGCAAACGATGGGATTACAAAAAACAAAAAAACATTCTTTTTTAATCCTCAGGCTCCCACAGCATCTAAAGTAGGTCTTTACTGTTGATAGGCAGGGAATAAAGTCAACGCTCCGGAGGAGGAAGGCAGTTCGTGGCAGCAGCCAATTCCCAGAGAAAAAGGCCAGGACCTCCACATCAAGCACAGCTGGAACAAGTTATAAAATGATGTAATTACGCTATAATGTTTAAGACAGTTTGTAATCATTTAGTTACTCATTCTGCATCTGCAGAAAAAACAAAACAGTGAAAGTTCTTTGATCACGATAATCACAGCAGTCACTTTAGCATGTCCACATCTTTGGTCGGTACTAAAACACTTGTCTCCGTTTTATGTTTTTTAAACGGTTTCCATCCGCTTGGTGTCTTTTTATTTGTTTATCCTACAGCGCCATCTAGAGGCCTACATGAGCGCCTCTGCGATGCTCTGCATTGCCGCTGTGCTAAGCTACTGGAAGGTCCACTCACAGAGGTCATAGCTTCAGCAGAGAAATGAGACACCCGGAGCAAAGTCAGAGAATAAAATATATAAAAATATATATATAAATAATGTGACCGTGTGAAAAATTTCTGAGTTTCTCCACGACTGTGAATCTGGCAGTAATTCAGGAAAATCCTCAGCTGAACTTTGCAGTTTAAAAAGAATAAGAATCAGGTCTGAGCTCAGCAGCACCGGCTTCCGTACTTGAAATGATTTGTTTTTTTGGTCCATAAGTGACCACCAGTCCTACAGAAGCTTGATGCACCGAGGAAAATGAAAAAACAATTAATTAAATAAATTGTATGAAACTGGATATATTACAGTGCACTTTGTGACAGTCAAGGTGTAAATTTTAGAATTGGCTGCACTCAGTAAACAGTGGCTGTGTTCATTTATGGCTGAATTCAATGAGGTATTATTGATTCCTCTTATTTGTCTAGTGAATTGGACTTTGTTTTAGCACGTTGCTCTTTTAAGAGAGCCTGTGCTGTTCTGGTTTGTGGGCCTCTTTTAATAGAATAGAATAGAATAGAATAGAATAGAATAGAATAGAATAGAATTCAACTTTATTGTCATTGCACATGCACAGGTACAAGGCAACGAAATGCAGTTTGCATCCATCCAGAAGTGCTTTAGTGATATAGATATATTACAATATATATTAGCAATAGTATAGATATGTGAGTATATTACAGAAATGGGTCTATTATGGTATGTTATAATGTACACGGTATGAAGTATGTTGTGAATATTCTATAACTATAAGTATGTACAGGCTGTAGTGAGTACAAGCTATGTACAGGATATGAACAGGATATAAATATGAAAAACTATACAGAATATGAAATAAATAACTTTACAGAATCTGAGATATACAGCTATACAGAAATGGGAACTATGCAAGTTGTAAACAGTTGTAGGATTAAAGATTATCGAATGTACAGAATGATTATTTACACAGAGCTATACAGTAGTGTAGTTAAGATAAGTGAGATATAATTCCTAGGCTATATAAAGTGCTGGTGGTTGTGAGTGGTGGTTCAGTCCATGTTATTATTGTGTGTTTGAGGGTACGGTTGTCCATTGTAGGTGTGTGTATGTTCAGTCCATGTGTTAACGTGGGTCAGATGTCAGGAGGCAGAGTTCAGGAGTCTGACAGCTGTGGGGAAGAAGCTGTTCCGGTACCTGGTGGTCTTAGTCCGGAGGCTCCTGTAGCGCCTCCCAGAGGGCAGGAGGGTGAAGAGTCCATGTGATGGGTGACTGGGGTCTTTGATGATTTTCCCAGCCCTTTTCAGACACCGCTTCCTGTAATGTGGCGACGACATTAAATCTGACAAAGTTCTGCTTACTGAGATTCACACGAGCCTTGTATTTTACCATTTGTAGACTAGAAAAGTTGCAGATGTAAAGCAAAAACTCAAGGTTTCACTTTCAGCTTGTTTTAACAACATCAACTTCACATTCTCTCTTTTTTCCCCTAAATTTGCACTCACATAGTTAATATACTCACAGCAGCAGTGAATAAATGGATCCTATAAATGTAGTGCACAGTATGGGTGGTTCGCTAGACTAAAACTAATCCGTAGCTACTGTAGCGTGAGCACGGTTTAGTCAAAGTGCAGATGATGATCAGATCTTTTAAAGTTGATTCAATGGAAAATTAAAAAGTTTGGAAAATAAATTTTTTTTAGCATTTCATAATTAGGTATACGTGTTTCTTGGTTTATAATATTGATGTGAATATTCATTATTGTTTTCCTTTATTTATATTGCAGCTTATGTAGTCTTGAAAATGTCTGTCTGCAGTTGTACTGTGAGTGACTTTGATTTTGACTTCCACATGTGTCTTCTGACTGGGTGTAAAGAGAGCTATACTCTTCACAGGGTGCCTGGATAGAGGGGGTCTAATGGTAGAGAGATCCTGTCTTATCTTCCTATCCTGTAAAAGTCAGGCTTCTTGAAGGGGATCTAAGTGTCCTCTGTAATGACTTCCGCTTAAGTAGCAGGAGGAGACAAAAGAGAATGCAATAAATTACTTCAGAGGCCCTTTGGAGGAATCTTTTGCTTCAAATTGCTGAGCAAATAAAACTACCCTTTGTTTCCTCAGAATATCGGGGCTCTGTAAGACATGGAGGTGAGGCAGCAAAGGCCAGAACACCTGCTGGGGCCTAATTGGTCCCGGCTACTGTTAATGGCTTCCTGTGGCTGCTTGTTTACTTCTCATTTGTTTTCTGCGCTCTGTTTCCCGGCCGCTAAAACAAGGGACACTCACTCACTTCTTTTCACTGACAGAAAAGGGTGTTTCACTGATGTGGCGCACGTAAGACCAAAGTGGGCTTTATGCTTTTGAATCCTTGAATCAAGTCAGTTTCACTTAATCAAATTCCATTAAATGTAATTTTTTGACATTGTGCTTATGTAACAAAATTACATGGAATATGTATATGCAAACAAATTATTTAAAGTTAGCATTTTGAGCATAAATATTTTTTGAATGTAGCATCAAATGTTTGTCTATTATTCCTATAGGCTTACAGTAGATTCCCAAAATCTCAGGACCGGCAGTATGACTGGAGTTTTAACTTTCCGACATCTACTCGCTGCTGTGGTGGAGGGAGATGCTACTCACCTGCAGAGAGCCCCCTGGGCCTTTGTTTGCACTGCAATCAAGAACAAATAGTCAGTGTCTTGTTTAGCATGGACCCGCCTGTAGGAGAGAGCTGATTACTCACACAGAAGTGAGATGACCAAACACAATCTGAACCCTCTGCTGTGGAAACTCAACTGCCCTGGCAGCGCCTTGGACTCTTGCAAACATCATCCAAGAGGGAAATGTTGTAATTATGTCCACTGCAAAAAAGACGCAGCAATTGGGCCAGCGGTGTCGCTTCATGCCAGCACTGCGAGCAGATGTCGGAGTGTTTGGAGAGTTTCTTTTGCTTTAAAGCTTTATGGGTCTTCAGGCAAATAAAACTCCGTTTAACAGAAATGGCAGGGGTAATGCAAGAGGCAGCGAGACTGTGAGTTGCACGAGTTGTGGTTCCACTCATTATTAGTTATGCAAGCACACTCACTCATATGATGTAACAACATGTGCTGTAGTTTTAAGAAACTTTACCAGAGATTTTATGTTACACTTCAGGGAATACCCATTAAGTGTATACTGTTGGATTCACAGCTTGTCAGGCAAAAACACAATTTTTGTAGTTTTTCCTCTGTACACAACGACAGTGGATTTTAAATCAAACAATCAAGGTGTGACTGAAGTGTGGATTTTAGCTTGCATGATGTGCATGTGCCTTTTAGGAATCACAGTTTGTATACACAGCCTCCCCTTTTTTTCAGATGCTCAACATTAATAGGATAGACTAAGAAACATTTAGGAGGGAATGTTTTTACACCTTGTTGTAGACGCTCAGCATTTCCACTGGTTAGATGGTTTTCACTTGGTTAGATATTGTGAAGTTGTTTTTCTTAATCATGGAATAATTCTGTCATCGTTGCACTTTAGCTGTGGTGTTTGGTCTTTCAGACTTTTGGTGTTGCTGAGCTGGCCAGTGCATTTCATTTTTTTTAACAATGAACCATATCATTGATTTTCGTCCGTCCTAAAGTTTTTACTGTGTCTTTGATAGGTTTATTTTGGTGTTTCAGCATACTAACGGCGTCCTTCATCTACACCGACATATTCTTGGGCCTCATTACATTGAAAAACATTCATGTTTTACATAAGAAAACTCTTATGGATTCGGACTTTTCTGCCATTCTCTCTCTAACTCACAATACCTGGAAATAAAAACTACGATTTAAAGAGCCATTTATTGATTTTATTTTTAATCTTAAGCCAGATTTCAGTTCTTTTACCCACTTTTCTCACCTTTGGTGCACTTGCTGTTTGCACGTTGTGAATATCTGACAGAACGGTGTCAGCTGGTTTCACTCTTGTTGTTAATTATCTATGAACTGTGTTTAGTTGGAGCATGTACGATGTTAGTACGAGGCTGTCACCCTCAAGCAGCACACTGGCTTTGAGGACATTAGGAGCTTGGTAAGAAAGCAAATGAAGGGCCGAACTGGCAAGTTCTCCATCAGTGTGAAATCTCATCGCACAACACACAAACACAATGAGACAGCAGCTCCTCCTGCCCCTGCTGCACAGCTCTGCCATATGCACATTCCCCACATCCACGAGAAAACTCCAAATTAAAAGCAATTAGAGCTGAAGCCAATCCTTGGTTATGTTTTTACGTAATGAGCCACTTCGTCCAATCTGTCGTACTTTGTGGCTATTTATGTGTTTATTATTAGCTGCTATGATTTATTGGACAGTTCATGCAGTAATTTTCTATCTTTGTGGCCATCTGGTCATAGTCACTTCAACATGTTGAATTTCACAAGTGTGCATTACAGGTCTACAAAATTAGTTTGACCAAAAAATGCCATGTCTGTTACTACAAACTCACCTCAGTGAGTGGAAAATACACATAGGATGGAAGTGGAAATGTTAGCTCTTAACTTGCAGCATCCTGCTGCAACACATGTGTAATTTTTCAGAGTTTTTTATATTCATGCTTACAGTGTCATTGAGTAATACTATTTTTTTAATACATGTAAGTCCACAAGTCCACACTGTCCTTCTCCAGTCTTCATCCTCTAAAGCTCATAGGGTTTGTGTAGATCTGTTACCTGCTGCACTGTTCTGTGAGTAAACGCTGCCTTGCTCAGGAGTCCTCCCCGCACACAGTTTGCACCCAGCTTCCAAAGTGTGTTGTCACCCGAGTGTGCAGTGTTATCGGGTGTGAGCGGCACCACATTATGGCTATGCTTGAGAAGTAGCACTCCATTAGGAATATATTACACAACAAGGGGCTCCACCAAGGGGGAGGGCACTGGCCATCCCAGTGCCCCCCAGCAAGACTGTTCTATGTTGGCGTGTTCCACGCCGATATTTTTAGTGGCCCCCGTATGGCCAAACCAATGGGAAAATTGTGGAGGCGGCCCTGTACACAACACTTTGTGTGCAGGTCACAAGAAATCGTAGTTTTTCTTTTTTGATTAAAGTTCAACCCTGATTTTTTAATGCAAATAAGAATATCAATAATATTCCTATTCTAAACATTTGTTGTCTTTCTAATGATTTCTATTACATTTGGGGTTTGAATGGTTTACAAATCACTGTGTTCTTTTTTTATTTGCATTCAGCAGTTTCCCAACTTGTTTGGAAATTGTGTGATTTCCTTTCGCTGGCTTATTGGCTCTCCAGCTCAAATGTAAAACTGACTCTCTTTCGATGTCTGTGTGTGCCGGTTAATAAGTCCAGATCAAAGAAGAGTTCAGAGAAGCTGATCTTCGACAGCAGCCGGGGGAAGGACAAAACGAAGTAAATGTTTCTCAAGGTTAGTGTGAAAACCACAGGGGCAGTAATTCCACTTAAAAAGGACAATGAGAGGTAAACACACCTGTGGCAATGATCCCTGACTGCATCGTCAGGCACACATGCATAGGCCCACACTGACAACATACACCCAGTATAACATGCTACATGCATTTGTCTTTCCTCCAATAATTATAAATAACATCACAGGTTTATCAAGTAAGATAGTTTACAGTGCATTTTGAAAAATGTTTGCAAAAACTTCAGTAAGAAGACTTTTAGCACTTTAGCACTCAACAACAAATATAACTCTACTGAGAGCAATCAGCTGATTAGCATATGTGCTATACATCAGCCTGTCCCAAACTATAGCGTAAACGCTGTTTCTATACCAGAAAAGGTCTAAATGTGCATTTTTAGTCTTATTTGGGGCTGTCTGGCAAACTGAGCATGATGGAAAAACTACAATTCATAATTTTTACACTTTTCTTTTGCACAGATGAAAGCACTTTAATATATAATTCCTCTGGAATTAAATTGAATTTTAGTCTATTTCGGACATTGTCATGCGGTTATACTTACATGCTGGAATAAGGACAAAACAGAGAAGAAGATAAGAGGCAGCTCTGTGTGCGTCTAACAGTTACTTCAAACAGACAGGCCGAAACAACTCGATAGAAGCGGAAAGATTCCTGAATCACTCTGTTGGTTATAAAAATGTTCATATGCGTATATGAACATCAATTTAAAAGCATTTGTCAGGGAGAAGTTTTTAGTCTTCATCACATTTCCTTGCCATTGCTTCATGCTAAATGCGGTGGCTCTGTGGTGTGGTGGTTAACACAAAAAGCAAAAGCTTTCTGGCTTTAGACTGTGACGAGACACAAACCCAGCGATTGGGGGGGACAAGCCGAGTGTCCATCTCCAGCCCGGATTATTGGGAGGGTTACATCAGGATGGATGTGCAGTGTATCATCTGTGCCACATCAAACAAGCAGATCTGCTGTGGTGACTCCTTGGAAAATAAGGGAGCGGCTGAAACTACCTACCAGCTATATATTTTATGGCCTGACCTCAAGTACTTGATAAAATTGAAAAAAGTGTTATTTCCCAAAATGCAACTGTTTCCTTTAAAATTAGAAAGAAATGTGCCAAGGAAAAGCCGCATTTACCCATAGACTTGTTGAAGTTTCCTGATCCAATATTAAATTTAGAAAACTTTATAAATAGTATCCTAACAGTTATTATTAAGGATAGAGAGCATTATTTAAAATATTTACAGTAATGTAAGGGAACGGTGGCGGAGGATGGTGAAGAGACTCAAAAAAGTGAGAAAACCAGAGAAGAGGTTATGCTCAAGTGCTGAGATGAGCATATATGGACAAGCATGCAGGATTCATTTTTTCTCTCACCTCTGTGTCAAAGTGGGCCTAAGCAAACAGAGGATGAGCCTGACTGGAGGGAAAGCAAGAGAAGGCAAACAGTGACTGGTCAAAGCCAGGAGGCATGTGGGAGCGTTAAGGTCGCCTCAGTGCTGAAATCTTAGATCCACTAGCTCTGGAGAAAACTCCCCACCCTATAGACATCCACAGGCTGTCAGTGCTTTAACTGAAGCCCTGCACTGGAAGTACTGGTGTATAAATGTGTTTTACATATTGACTAAAACAATTAATTTACTCTCCAAAAACCTCCCTCTCCATGATAATCATTAGGTACTTTATGTTTTATTTTTTATTTTTTTATCTGAATACATTTCATCCTTATCACACGTGTCTACATAAAGCATACAACGCTTATATTCAGTTCATTTCAAAGTGCTAATTAATAACAACAGTTCCCTCAAAACACTTTATATTATAAGGTGGAAGAACCTACAAAGAAGACTGAGAAAACCCCAACAATTATATGACCCCTAGTGAGTAAGTGGTTTGGCAACAGTGGGAAGGAAAAACTCTCTTTTAACAGGAAGAAAACTCAGGCTCAGGGAGGGGCGGCCATCTGCCACAATCAGCTGGGTGTGAGGGGAGGAGGACACGACAACTATGACTATTTATGGCAGCATTAGACTCTATAGTGTGTTTTTCACAGTTGGAAAGCTCCATTGCTTCTGTCTATCTTAATACAGAAGTCAGCTAACCTAATCAACAAACCAAAATGAAGAATATATGTACAGCCCTGAAGTCATTTTTGAGCAGAAGAAATTTCTATAATGAAAAACATTCAAAAGTGCAGTTCAAACAGATATTGAGGTTGATCATCTCTCAGTTGATTTTCACGAGTTGTGCCAATGATGGCGAGAAAATGAAATCAAAAAGCCAGTGAACAGCTTATTATACGATAAGCAAATAGGTTAAAATATGCGAAACGCTTCTCTTTTTTTCTCGAGATTCAAAGCTGAGACAATACAAGTTTAAATCTTTTTTCTCAGGTTTGCTTGAATTGCACCTGCATTTCATCCTTTGAGGATTGAGGGGGGGGTGGGGTGGTCTGGGAGGGGATCTAAAGCGCAATAGAGATCAATGTTAATTCACAGTCCTGCTGACCCACACCAGGAAATGGCCTGGTGTGACAGTTAGCACCAGGTGGGGTGTTGGAGGAGAAGAGACAGGCGCCAAATGGGACACTAGGACTGTGGGAAATGACACCTCTGACTTTTAAACCATTTCTACCTCGGCTAATATACAAAGGGGTTCCTCTTTTTAAATGACTAAATAACTAATAGAAAAGGAAGTTATAACTGAATGAAATGCTCTGCACTTGTAGATAAAAGAGACCACATTCACAGCCAGAAGCTTGACTTTATGAGGACCTTCCAGACCGAGCTGATTGACTTGATTAGAATTTAATGCTGCGTCTTCAACTTTTCTATTAAACAGACAATCCCTGAGATCCCTGAGAAGAGCAGGAAAGCAGATATTTACGTCAGTCTTCTGAGGCAAAGATACGCCCTTTCTTTAACCAACATGGTTTCCACATAAAAGTTGGTAAGTGACATGGAAAGTTTAACCTTTGTCTGTGAGATCTTTTTTGTTTTTTAGTAACATTCATATTCATTGAGGCGACACAATCTGAAGGAGTCTTTCAGCTTCTCTTTAACCTGAGTGGGATTTGTTTTTCTCTGCTTGCTGTGAACTCTGGTCCAGACTGCTGGACACAGAGTCAGACTCACTGTGCTGGCAGGAGGAATGAGGCGCCCAAGATTTGGTTAGTAACACAAGCCAACCGCAACACAACACCACAGAGCTATACTGGAAGCTAACACGTGGGTGCCACAAACTATCTGCTTTTATCATTTGTTTTTATCTTATTTGTTATTTCTTGGATGCCACCATGGCAACGGCAGTATATAGTAGTTATTTGTGAGGGTGACACTGCTGTACTAAATGGATGTAAATCACTTTTTCATTTAGTGAGTTATCAGTGACTGTGTTTTTTCTTTCTTGTTCTACCGTAGGTCCTTCCAGGCATCGGCTCCAAGCAGGAGGGGGAGCCAGCCCAGCCTATCGAAACAACGGGAAAGTGTTCAGACTCACAGACCCTCGCATCCCCAACACCTGAGCAGGGTGTCAGGTGCATGAAAGCAAATATGAAAAACAAAAACTATTTAGACCGATGTTCATGTGTGAGTGTTTTCTATGCAGCCAGCAGAGTTTGAGACTTGGGTCTGTGACACAGGAGCCTTCAGTGATTCACTTTTCAAAAGGTAAAGGTTCTCAAAGTGAACTGTTTTCTTCAGGATTCAAGATTCTTTACTTTTGTGTCAGTTTGTTTTAATAAAAACATTCATCTACGCTCACCGGCTTTTTTAAGTTTTAGTAAAATGATCAAGGATGTTGTTGTTGCACTTTGTGTGCGTTTGTCTAGATCTCTCATTCATTCATCACTTAAATTAAATTTGATTGGATAGAAGTGAGCTGGGGCTCTAAAGGTCAAGATGTGCCTGAGATGATTACACTATATACAGTACAGCTTGGAAAGCATTCACAGTGTTGAATACTTACATGCTACATGTTTTTTTAAATACATTTTTAAGATTTTCAGTCAAATTTTTTTCTGTTTGTCATTATGGTCTATTATATGAAGGTTTTGAATAAGGCTGTACAAACTGTAGAACAAGTGAAGTGCTGTGAACACTTTCCACATGCACTCTACATTATAAATAATAATAAAAAATAAATGTCATAAAAGTGAATGAGTAAGACATTGTCCCACAAGCAAAACATACACATACACAACAAAATATACACTAAAGTTTTGACTATAACGAAACATCACTTCAGACCTTTTTTCTTTGAGAAAATGTGTATTACATTTCCTCAAAGAAAAAAAAAACTCTCCATAAGAGATTTAGAGTTGTGAAACTTGGACTAGTTCAGTCAAAAATAATTGGAGTTATTAATTTTTAATTTATGTGGATTTGTGAACTTTTATTTGAATTTCTGTGTGTTTGGATCACTGTGTTGTTCATTTTATTTGTTTATCTTTGTTCCTTCCTTTTTTGTTGATTTGTTTATGTTGAAAAAAAAAACCCAACAACAACACAGAACTGAAAAGGTTTCAAGCTGTAGCTCAGAAATAATTCTCATAAAATCGGGCTGCCATCAGTTTACAATAAAAGTGAAAGAATTACTCAAACTGCAGCGTGGATCTTGTGAAGGCCAGCTCAGCGATTTGCTTTCTGCAGGTGTGGCTTTGATCAAAGTGTCAATGTTTACAGGTTGATGTAATAAAGAAGGTCAAACTGCTTTATTCAAAACGCTGTCATCCTGTGGGCCTCAATGATATGGCCGCTTTCAGCCAATCTGCAACAAGTCTGCGAAGATCAAAGAGGAGATGAGCCAACCACCTCTCCTCCAAACACCCATCCTCAGCTGGAGCTTCTCTTTAGCCTTTATATGCAGGAGCTGTGAGTGACGTTCAGCTTCCTCGGACAGAAGTTGTTTTTCCAATTGCACAAGGAGACGAAAGAGATTCTGGAGCAGCTTTAAGGTTCTTCAGTAAGCTACGTGTTTCAGCCCTGGAGGTACTGGACAGAATGGCGACAGGCGCTGGCGAGTGTCCGAGCAAGGCCGTTCAGTACCGGGTAGATCACCTCCTCAGTGCGGTGGAGAGTGAGCTGCAGGCCGGGAGCGAGAAGGGTGACCCCACGGAGAGGGAGCTGAAAGTGTCCTTGGATGAGAGCGAGCTGTGGCAAAAGTTTAAAAACCTCACAAATGAAATGATAGTTACAAAGAATGGCAGGTGAGCGCATGGACGGATAGACTGATGTAAAACACAGTTCTAAGTTTCTTCCGTTTTTTAAAATGTGTGACTTTTTTTTTTAAGGCGCATGTTTCCGGTGCTGAAAGTGAGCGTGTCTGGACTGGACCCGAACGCCATGTATTCCTTTTTGCTGGATTTCGCGTCTGCAGACAACCACAGGTGGAAATACGTCAACGGAGAGTGGGTGCCTGGTGGAAAACCCGAACCTCAAACTCCCAGCTGTGTGTACATCCACCCAGACTCCCCAAACTTCGGCGCGCACTGGATGAAGGCTCCCGTCTCGTTTAGTAAAGTCAAACTCACAAATAAGCTCAACGGAGGAGGTCAGGTAAGTGCAAGGCAAGTTCGTGCCGTGTTTTTAAAATGAAATACACAATGAAAATGCGTTTCAGAGACACAACATAGCTACATCTGCGTTGTCGTTTTTCCAGATCATGTTAAATTCTTTGCACAAGTATGAGCCACGCATTCATATAGTTCGGGTTGGAGGCCCACGGAGGATGATCACCAGCCACTCTTTCCCAGAGACACAGTTTATTGCAGTAACGGCGTACCAAAATGAAGAGGTAGGCAATGCACCGATTTGTGTGTGTGTGTGTGTGTGTGTGTGTGTGTGTGTGTGTGTGTGTGTGTGTGTGTGTGTGTGTGTGTGTGTGTGTGTGTGTGTGTGTGTGTGTGTGTGTGTGTGTTTTAGAATAAAATGAGTTTAGCAAGAAATATGGTTAACAGAAATAGAATACAAATAAAGTTTAATGTGTGCGTAATTTACGCACAGCTTTTGCGCACGATTTAGTTTATTCGGGGTTTTTTAATTTGGGGTTTTGATTTTGCTCGTTTGTTTGTTTAATTTTAACAAACCATATCCACGTTATTTATACATTTTTTTTAATATTTGGATTTTAGATAACTGCCCTGAAAATAAAGTACAACCCTTTTGCCAAGGCCTTTCTAGACGCAAAGGAGAGGTAAGGATACATGTGAAGTTTAAATTTTGCATTAACGCGTGTGAAAGGGTTTTCTCAAACAACACAATCAGTAGAAATAAACCAGTCTTCATTCTCGCAGGACTGATAATAAAGACATACGAGAAGATGCCAGTGAAAACCAGCAATCTGGTTACTCTCAGTGTAAGTATATCTTCTTTTTTCTTTCTTTTTTCATTGTAATAAGCAAGTGGTGCTAATCTTTTCCTTTATTTTCTCCTCTCATGGAGACAGTGGGTAGCTGGTTTATTCCAGGGGCAGCTCCTCTCTGCCCTTCAGCCAGTCCTCACAGCCAGTTTGGGAGTCCAATCTCCCTCTCGCCATCCCATGGTTGCGAGCGCTACTCAACTCTGAGGACCCACCGCTCTGCCCCTTACTCCAGCCCGTATACCCATCGGACCAACTCACCCAGTGAGTATCTCTCTCCACCAGTTACCTTTTTATAGAATCACACCACTTCCTTCCCCAACTATTAACAAGAAACTCAAACAAACGTTACTGAGCTCGGAATGTTTTGCATTCCTTTGGCTTTTGTGCGAGCGGAGCCTAAGAGCTGTAAACAGCGTGGCTTTGCACAAGGATGTATGAGATTCACCCCTGTCACTGTCAGGGGGACTAGTCCTGAAACATACAGACAAAACAAAAGGTGATAAACTTTATAATAAAGATATATAATTTGACTTTTGACAGATATATCCAAAACCACTGAACACAGATGTCTTTGTGTTGCAGCCAGTTTCTCAGACAACTCTTCAACCTGTCTGTCGATGCTTTCAAGCCATGATAACTGGTCCAGTCTTCAGATGCCAACACACTCGAGCATGATTCCCATGGCCCATAACTCCACCTCTGGTACCAGTTCTAGGTTTGTGCTGTTTTCTTTTGCTTATTTTTCTGACTCTAGTCAGAAATAATAGGATAATCACAAAAGACAATGAAAATTCAGTCCTTGGATGTGCAAGATCACAAATCTTCTCTCAATTATTATCTTTTTTAGTCCAGTATTAGTAAAGCATTAGGAGGAACAAGAGTTTGGTTCACGTTTGGTCAAAATGATAATTTAAACATACAAATAATTATACAAGATGTAAATAGTGCATTAATAATACTGGCGAGAAAGGAAAAACACATATATAAGGCAAAGATTTCAGCTAAACTAGATTATAAATCAGTTATTTGTAGCAAAGGTCCATTTTTATGCATTTTGAAATAGATCATGTACAAAAAGAATTACGTCATTAGAAGTTAAAATACTTAAACTGACTCTAACAAGCTTTAAAGAGTGTGAGGCACTGACTTGAGATTGTTTGTTTGTTCTCACAAACAACCGTTAGATACAAAATCCATACAAAAAGTAGCATCATCAGAGACGTTGAATAGCTCTCCTTCATTTCTCTCAAATTTAGCTTTTCATTTTGTCTTTTTCACTTTGCAAAACTTAATGATCTTTATGTATTTAAACTAAAAAACACATTGAACAAATACAACACATTTAAAAAAAACAAAAAACTTTATCGATGCCATGTCTGAACATTTGAATGAGAAGCACTTTTAAAACATCCAAAGAAGAGACGAATGAGAAGTTTTCTGTCCATCTCTGTCCAGTCAGTACACCAGCCTGTGGTCTGTGAGCAACTCGTCACTCACTCCGGTGTCCCACAATGGGGGGATAAACAACTGTCTGAGCTCCAGTTTCTTCGAGGGTCCAGCAGCCACTATCCCACCCTGTCTCATTCAGCAACAG